>NC_141071.1:21460017-21692517 GCF_041138505.1 Cibotium barometz | reverse complement strand
AATCGGGTCCACCCGTCCGTAGGATGGTGCCGTCGGGGCATTCCATCCTCCCACTTTCCACCCTACTCACGCGTCAATTTGTTTTCTAATTAATCCTACCACACTGTTTGACATAAATAAACATGTTCCTTAATTAAGGCCCTTTTCACAAGGTTTGTTAAAACAGCATTTTTCCATAGTACAATAATGCCAAAGATAAGATTTATAAAAAAAGTTTATACATGAATCAATTTCATACAAGCCAAACCGGCTCTCTTATTCTTTTCCTTTATACTACCGATGATCTAGAATTGGGCCTTCCAGCCTCTACATACTAGCAAAACCCTACGAAACCATACACCTCATCATTGGCCGCTGTGGCGAAGGACTTAAGCTGGCTTGTCACCCTCGCTCGATCCTCCCGCTCCTCAGAGAGATGTCTACGCACTAGGGTGGGCTAATTCACCGCACTAGCCTGGGCCCTCAGAACTAGGCAGCATCACAATCACTCGCCTCAATCGGTGAACCTCATTCTCCCAATGATATGAGGGATACCATGGGCCAACTCCGGGCCTTACTAATGTCTCTGTCGTCCGGCTACACGAGCATAAGAACGGGGTAGCGTCAAGGCAGGGAGAGTTGTACCTGTACCTTAATTTAACCAAGATAACAATCCATTTACTCAACTAAACCATAGGACTAGAATCTATGTTACCTTCTTAAGAAAACAATCCTTTTCACAAAGATTTTAGCATTTCAACTTGAGATTGTGATAAGACATTCTTTATTAAGGCATATGCTATTGTTTAAAAGAATACAAACTTTAACTAGTAAATCAATCAAATAGATTACTATTAACAATTAAAAGAGAAGCCGGGGCCATACCTAAACACCTAAGAATGATATTATAATTGAAAAACAAAATATGTATATACCTTATAGAAATTTATCGTTTATCGTTACCTTTGCTCGATAAGAAGAGCTTTGGAACTTGACATATGAGAATAGAGTCTTCTAGTCCAAAGACTAATGAAAAATCTAAGTATCACTAAACTTAGCACTTTTGTATACTTGGTTATTGAAGAAAACGAGTTGTTATCTGAGAATCATGAAAATGAAGACCTTAACCCGAGAGAAGAGGCACCTGGCAGCAGTCACATCTAGTGCACTTCATTAAGATGAAGGAGACAAGGCTAACCACATCAAGCAACACCATGGAAGAAGGAGAGTACATGAATATTAAATGGTGGAGAGTAGCAATAAAATCCACGTAGGAGAGCAAGCAATTGAGTTTGCAAGAAGCAAGGCAAAGATAGTGGGAAACTGAAGAAGCTAGCACAAAGTGATTCAGGAGAGCAGGGAATTACAAAAAACTTTTAGACTTTATTATTTAATAGGCCTTTGAAAAACCCAAAACTGAAAATTATTACTGTTGATTGATATAGTTTTAAAGTGTAAGAAGAAGAGGAAGTGATAAAAGAAAAGAAAAAATAGAATTACAAACAAAGTCACTTGTGTGTGTGTGTGTGTGTGTGTGTGTGTGTGTGTGTGTGAGAGAGAGAGAGAGAGAGAGAGAGAGAGAGAGAGAGTCACCCCTTGCGTAGGGATAGGGACGACCACGAGGTGAGGTGGTAAAGGTCACCATCAAGAGGCAGCACTACCCCCCCTTTCATCAAGTAGTGTAAGGAAGGAAAATTTTTGACAAAGAACCAAGGAACCTATATAAGGGATAAGTCATTAAAGGAAAGGGTAGAAGCATGGTAAGGTTTCTTAGAAGTAGTGTTATGAAAACAACAATACTTTTAAGGTAGTAAATCGCTCTTAATTGGTATCTTTTAGTACAATATATAAAAAACATATCTAAAGGCTCTTTAAAAAGCATGGTAAGGTTTAGAAGTAGTGTTATGGACAACACTAGTTTTTAGGTAGTAAATCACTCTTAATTGGTATATTTTAGTACAATCTATAAAAAGCATATCTAAGGGCTCTTCAAACATATATTATCTTTATTAAAATTTACTTAATACATAATATTTAATATATTATAAAAAATAATGAGTTGTGAGTGCTATTAAAAGACTACTAAAAAAGGATAAAAATAGGCCACCTAACCATGTTTTTAGCCTAAAGGGGTAAGGGCTAAAATAAAATGCATAATACACCCTTTCAGTTCAAATTATAGCTGAGTTTAATTCTAAACCCATAAGAGCACTAGGGTTATGTTGTTAGAACTACACTGAAGGGAAAAAGGATTGAAGCCTACTCCCATCAAGCAAGTTTTTAGTCAAGGTAGACCATGCCAAAAAAAAAACATAAATTTCTTCGAGGGGAAGGTAGCAGGTGTTAACACCCTTCCCTCCTTGTTATTGGAGCCATGCCTTTAAAGAATAATAATGATTGCGAAAATCCAAATATGGACAAACATATATGTATGAGATGAACCACAAATTATATGTATTTATTAGTACCCTTTGCATGTAGGCCCATGTGCTTTTTTCGAGGGGGGGTGGGGGGGATGATGTTTAAGAAAGTGAGGCCAGTGAGACTACACACAAGACAACCTTTGGAACAATGTTGAGAATGGAAAATTCCTTTAGAATACAAATGATACAAAGTTCAAAAGCTTAATGAATGTCTATTTGTTTTTTATTATAATAAATAAGGACCTACAACATGTCAAAATACCTTCATTTTTTCTATGGTTACTTCACAGTTTTACTCCTAAACTTTCTACACTTTCTCCTTAAACATCTCAAGAACTCATAAGAATCACCTCATTGTTTGACAGAGAAAACTTTAACATCCTTAACTTGTTTTACATATTGACTCTTAAAAGGTTGGTCCAACCTAAACCATACTTGCAATCTCACAATTTGGCACTGCTAATTAAAACAAAATTATACCAATGTAGACATGTTTAGTGCAAGTTATGGGTGATTTGTCAATTGAAAAGCAAAATTATACCAATAATTATGTGGTGGATTCATCTAATTATGGGTTCTCCAATAACTTTAAATTTTCCTACCACCTTTGGAGTATCATTTTTTAAGTATTTCTCCAATTCTTTTTTTTTATCTCTTTACTTTTTTTATAAGTAAAAGCACAAATCTCATCTTTGTTATTTTAAGTCTAATGCATGAAAGCTCTTTGTTACTTAGCTCATCCTACAATTGGAAGGTTACTTAAGAATGCAGTGTGTTAAAAGAATATGGTATACAAAAAGGTCATTTATAAGACATCTTTGAATATCATGGCCACTTACAATTATATTTGCAGTGCATTTCAATTGATGTGATAACTAGTATAATCATAAGATTCTAACTATGTGTTTTGTAACATGGCATGTCAAAGCATGCTAGGAACATCAGTCAAATACATTTACAAAAGCTAAAGATTAATATTTCTTGGCCCAAGTAGCTATGGCATATTACATACAAAAGGCACATATTATACATGATCAGCTTTGCATAACTACTTTTTTTGGGGGAAAATTTTGATGCTTTGCGTGCGCATGCGTGTGTGCGTGTGTGTGGATTAGGGGTGATGTATGGGTGGGTGGGTTAATTATTGGTTGACAATTGAGAAGTGCACAAAACTATGGTGGTGATGCATCACCTATGAGCTCAAATAAGTTAATAGAAGGTGAATTCACCTTCAAGTTAGTTTACAACAACCTTTACAATTCATATGTAGCTAGCTCAATTTTTATTGAGCTATTTAAAACTTAGAAACCCTTATGTTTCTTATTTAGTTTATTTTTCATCGTTACAATTTGAAAAAGTGTTTTTTATGCTGGGCTTGAATCTAGTTGGTCCAAAATAAATCAATCAAAGTGTTGTGAAGTACACTTATCATAGTAGGCCTTATGATAATATATAGAAATGTTTTCAAAGAATAAGAAGACACATTAGAACATCTAAAATTAGATTCATTTATATTTCAATTTGGCATTTTCAGCTATGAGTAATAGAATATCTTCTCTTATTTTGGTGGTTATGCATTTAATTCCCATGCTTCTCACACATGCTTATTATTATCTTTAATTATATCACATCAGCTTGTTGGAAATGAATTCAAAGTTGAGCAATTCAATAAAGACGACCAATAGAAAATATGATGAAAAGTAAGCAACATCACCTGTCTTCTTCTTCTAGTTAAGTTCATGGAAATGGTACAAGGCATACGTGAAATGTTCAAATATATAAAACACCCTACACGTAAGGTAACCTATCACGTATGAGTTGGATCTCCATAAGATCATTTTTCAAATATATAAAAGCACCCTACTCTTAAGGTAACCTATCTCACATATAAATTAGATCTCCATAAGATCATTTTTCATTTCTTTATGACACAAAGGCAATTTAAGCTCCTCAAATAGAAGCTTGTTCTTGGCTCAATCTTGGTAAGAAAAGTTTAAGAGAATTTGTACACAAAACAATTCAAGTGCATTTCATAAACAAACATTTACCTTTGTAAAAAAATAAAAATAAAAAATTATCTCCAACTTTTGAGGAGCTTTAGCTAGATCGTTTGTATTTCCGTAGTGTTAGGGATATTGACCTTTAGTTTTTTTTTTAAACACCAAAAATAAACTCTAAGATAGCATCCCAAGAAAACTTGGAGTTCTGTGAATTACTTTGTTTTAGGTCTAAAGACATCATTTTTACCAAAGATGGAATGATGGACATAAAGAAACCATCAAGTGTGTCATTTGATCTAAATAATTTTCTTAAAGGAAAATAGATCTGCTTGAAACCTAGAGTGTGAGAAAAGAGAATGAGATATTTTGGACTTGGTTCTAGCTTAAAATAAGAGATGATGCTATTTGGGATGTGAGCAAAGAAACATTGTTAGAGATGAGTAAATATTGATAAGTCTTACTGTGAAAAGAGAGAGTATAGATAACATAGAGGAAAGGGTAGAGAAGCATTGAGCAAGGAATCGCTTAGAAAGGCTAGTGTTTTCAAGTAAACTCTTTCTTTCTAAATTGTTCTAATACGTTGGAAATAGAGCTAAAACTCAAAGGAAATCTTATTTTTGGAGTGCAAAACTTGGATTTTTACCCAGAAGAGAAAGAAAATCATTAGGAAAGAGAAAGGGATACTATACACTCAAAAGTTTAGGGTGAAAAATCAAGTAAAGTCGATAGAGAAAAATGACATATAACCTTGGTTTTTTTAAATACAAATTTCCATCCTCTATAATCTTGGTAATGAATAGTATTGACTTAAGCATATTTATGAGCATGTCCTTGAGCCATATGAAGCTTCTAGTGTCCTGCAATTATCTCATTGTTTTGTAAGGAATATTGGGGATTTCTAAGAATGAGTGATTGGGTTCCTTAATGCATTTGTTTAGAGTGAGCATGGGCCTTGGTATTTTGTTGGCAGTCCCTTTAACTTAAATGCGTGACCCGTCCATCAAATTCCTTGAATGTTTCTCCAAATCCTTCTCAAAGCAAATAGCCCACTTTGCCTAGGAAACCACCATTACAAAAATCATTATCCTAGGACTAGTTATGGATTAGAAACATTTATATTCTCTTTTAAGTTTTTTTATGAGGCCATTTCGAGACACCCCATCCTTTAGCTAAGCTAGTGTTATTAATTCCATAGAAAAACAAGAACATATATGTAGCAAACACATATAGGCATGCCATGTAAATTTGGATAAGATAAGGTAGTCCTACACAAATATTGGTGCCATAAAAACCATGCAATTTCTCCATGACAACAAATTCCTGCATTTTTAAGAAGTTTGGAGATTTCCTCAAGTTTTGTGAGAAATCAGATCTTATCAATGCCTAAAGGCATTCTTTAATTTGCACGAAGTTCACACATATGTACATGGACTATTACACACTCATTGCACAAATATAACAATGTCCTTACTATATTTGGAGTCGTCCAAATTGGAAATTCACACTATCTAGGTTCCTAATACTATGGTGATGCTACTATGGTGTTGTGGTCATGCATGTTTCTCCACCTTCATGTCCATATCAGCATAATGAAAAATGGTGCACATAGTTTTTGTTTTGGATATGGCATATGATGAGTAGCCTAACTGTGATAGGTTCCAATTGTATAGTTCTTTGGCATTAGGACAATGTGCATGCTATTTTGCATTAGTGCACTTGCAAGTGGAGTACTAGAACCATGAATGTTCTTCTTTTTTTATGGGTGGAACCAAAATTTAGACATGTTAGGAACTTGAAATAAATTATAAGGAACCAAAGAGTTAGATTGAAAAGAATGCAATTTTAAAGAGACACACACTATAATTGTTTCATAGTTCCTCAAGACATTGAGTTATTGCATCACATTCGATGAGGTAGAAAATCTTACTAACCAAATATTGTACCACTCTATTTGTCACCATAGATGAAATTTATGATATTCCAAAAACACCCTCAATCAATCTCACAAAGAACACATATTATATGCATTTTAGTCATTATCTTTTATATTGTATTGATATGAATTTCTTCTATCATCATACCCTTGACATGTCTACTTGTGTGCAAATTGTATTACAAAGCTACTTTTATTGTTGCATTGAGCTATGAAATATTGGAGACCAATTTTTGGAAGGAATGATTA
The DNA here is from genome assembly GCF_041138505.1 of Cibotium barometz. Classification (NCBI taxonomy): domain Eukaryota; kingdom Viridiplantae; phylum Streptophyta; class Polypodiopsida; order Cyatheales; family Cibotiaceae; genus Cibotium; species Cibotium barometz. Next base: position 21,685,933 of record NC_141071.1, on the reverse strand, counting down.
GTCAAGTAGTTGCATAATATTAAGACTTTTATACTCTTGCAAGTTAATGATGACTTCTTTTGGTAAGACAGTTTCCATATCGCAAAGAGATGGTTATTATTCCCATATGCATGCATTTACCTATGAAAAATTTATGAAATCTCTTTCAATAGTTTAACATACTTCTTGCAATTTTGATAATATAGTTATTTTATGCATATTGTCCAAGATCCATGAGCGAGCAATATGAAAAACTTGAAGTCATGCCTTTATGGCGTTAACTTGCACTTTGGCTAAGCCCGTTACATAATGAAGCTCTTGTTTCAAGTGCAAAATCTTCATTACCATTATTCAACAATAGATTACCTTTGTCACTAGTATGATGACCAACAATCATGGTTTTCCATGAGGTAAATATATTGTCTTATAACTTACAATTGAGGCATTTCACTCCCTCCATGGCAACACACTATCAACCCTATCCTATATAACTTACAATTGAGGCATTTACCTCGTGGTTTTCCATGAGGTAAATATATTGTCTTATAACTTACAATTGAGGTATTTCACTCCCTCCATGGCAATACACTATCAACCCTATCCTATATAGGCAAAAACAAAGAGGGGAAAACAAATCACTAAGGCCTTTACAAATGATAGGCATGCATGCCTTAATAGATTCTTAAGTTTACATTCCCATTAAAGGCTTTATCAAGGCTTCTAGGTTTTAGGTGATCTCCTCAACCTACTCAACCTTTATCAAGACTTCTAGGTTTTAGGTGAATCAGATCTCCTCACCCTCCTCAACCTTTATCAAGACTTCTTAGTTTTAGGTGATCTCCTCACCCTGCTCAACCTTGCAGGTTACAATTAGCCCACATTTGTAAATGAGATACAATTACCAATGCTTAGGGGTCTAGGGAACATGCCTTCAATAGTTTGCCAAGTGGGGGCAATATTAGGTTGGCAATAGTCGCACAAAATATGTATGGTTGGGGGAAATATGGTTGGAAATCACTTGCAGTATGTATATGGATGCCTTTCAATCCAAATGCAATGACTAGCAAAAGATGTGGAGTGCAATGAGCTAGAGATGCATTATGTAGCTTGTTTAATGTGGGGTAAACTTCCAATAAACATGCAAAGTAATTTTTTTAATCGTGTCGAATCATGTATCCCACATGAATCATCGCTCTTGTACAAAGGCATGGTAGGCATGTTAATGCTTAAGAAGAAGGCTATAGCCTATAGCCATAGCTTGTTTGACCTTTAGCAGGTTTGGACTCTACAACAGCGAGGGGATGAGAGTGTGCTACTTTGATTGGCACGCATTTCATGTGTAAATATTATTTTCCTTATTTGTGTTTAAGCAATTAATAGTATAATATAATGTATTGAAAGATGTATATATGCATGTGGCATGTGGAAGGAGTTTGGTATGCATCAGAAACACCTATGTTGAACCACCTATAATCCCCTCCCCCTCCTTGTCCTCTCTCTCTCTCTCTCTCTATCTCTTGCGCGCGCGCACGTGCGCGCGCGCTCTCACACACACACACAAATCCTACACACACACACACACACACACAAAATCCATGCAATTGGTGGAGAATCCACCTGTGAAGTGAGTTGGGGTCATAGTAGGCATGTATTAGCTTGTTTCTACCTTTAGCATGGTCTAAAGTTTTAGATGGGGGGTGAAAGTGTGTTGATTTACGTACTTGTGTACATAAACCTTGGTTGGTCTCTAAGAGCCCCGTTACCTGTCCCGCGGAGGAGGACCGTTTTCAAATTAGGTGCCAAGAGAAGAGGAGGAAGAGGAAGCAAAAGAAATGGAGGAAAATCATTAACTGCAACCTAAAAAATACCAAGGAAGATTGTGAAAAACCCACTAGGGGTAACTTAACCCACTTTGGCTGTGTGTCTCTATATATAGAGAGAGAGAAAGAGAGAGAGATGGGTAAGAATTTGGTAGCTTTGGTGCGCATGGAAACTGCCTCTTCTAAGGGCTTTATGATTGTGCACGCCGCGTCTCTCTCTTTCTCTCTCTCTCTCTCTCTCTCTACGTCTGACACGACCACGCGCAGTGGGTCCCGTGTAGACACAACCACTTGCAACCCTTGCGAGTGCGGGAAGGGAGGCAGGGGCTTTGATATTAAAATAATAGGGAAAAAAGCTGGCTTAAAATCTATCGGCCGGAAAGGATAGATGAGGAGAATCATGCAAAGATTCACAGTCAACACCACCTCAACACAGTTTCAGCACCATAAACAAGCTCACAAAACTTACAACCGAAATGCACCGAGAATATAATTGTAAGTGGCCAGGACATTCAATGAATAAAACACCTATACTAGTGCATTCAGCACTGCACACACTCTTCAATATCAAAGTCCCACTCTTCTCAGTAGGCTTTTGACGCTTCCCATTCTCCAGCATCAGTAGTTTTACTGATACAGTATATCACTGCTGGGGATGGGTGGTAGTAGACAGGTAGAAGCTGAGGGCAATGTAGTAAGTAATTGTAAGTCCTCTTTTCTTTAAACAGCTTTTGCAGGGATAGAGCTCAGGTGATCTTCTTTGCGCCCTCCTGCTTTGTACTCTTAACATTTGCATCTTTCCTCTACTGGGAAAGAGAGAGAGAGAGACGAGAGCGAGAGGGGAGGGGAGGGAGGGGGAAGAGAGAGATATAGATAGAGAGAGTCGAGAGCGAGAGGGGAGGGGAGGGGGAAGAGAGAGATATAGATAGAGAGAGCGAGCGCTTTTGCAGCACGGTTGCCACTCTCTCTCTCTCTCTCTCTCTACTAATGAGTGCACAGTAGCATCCACATTAACTGATCAGCATGCGTGCGGCTAACCGTAAAAGGGTCTCCTTTTGTCAGAAAAGGAGAGGAGAGCTGCCTAGCTACACCCAAAATTCTAGCCATTACTATAATAGTGGCCTTGTAGTAGTAGCACTTTGTAAGGCCTTGCCAAGCCACAGCTACCAAGTACCAAGTATATCTTTAGCAGCATTGCTGGTCGTCTTGTAGCTCAGTACTACCGCCACAAGCTTGTCTGCAAAGCGTGCAAAATGCCTTCTTCAATGCCCCCCTGCTAGATATCAATAGTCTCCATCTCTCTCTCTCTTATTGCTTGTTTGTTTCATAAGGAAGAGATTCTCTCATCATCCTCTCCCTTGTTACATGTATTTGCCTTAGCTTTTTCTTTGTACGGTTGGATAGCTAGTGCCAGCTAGGCCTTATATACAATTGAATTTCTTCACAGATTGCTTGTTGTGATTTTTGCTTCAGTGGCAATTGACCTCTCTCCCTCATTCCATGTGATGATCAGGTGGGGGTGAGGACACAATCTATGCATGGCTCTAATGGTGTTAGTGTGCAAATTGGGCATTGGGTGTGATCTGCGAGTACGTACAAGATCACATCAACAATCCAAGTGCATCAGCTCCCCTGTGTAACCAACAGCATTTGCTTCTCTCCTCTATAAAGTAGCCCACCCAACACTCCTTCCTGCTCTGCTTGTCCCCAAGCTTTAGACCCAACTTTACAAGCTGGTGTAAATGCCCACACTCATCCTGCACAATGCAATCCAACTCTTCCTTGCTGATGCCCACATATGGCTTATAATAATCTACTACTACCCACCTCAGTTAACGGACCTTAATCCTACCAGCTTGCCTTTGCTTCAACGCTAGCAACCCAATTAGAACCCTCTCCAGCTCTGGTAATTATACCTCCCTCGACTAATACTTTTGCATTCTAATATTGATTCTTAAAATCTATGCAAATTTCATTTTGTTAACTGAAAATATTTGCTAGCACAAAGTAGCATACTTGATCCGAAGTAAAGCAGCAGCTACTTGTTGCCAAGAGTCCTAAACGACTAACTATTTCCTCTTTAAATTACTGTTTGCAGCTGTACAAAGCAGGTCACCCAATGAGTCGTACAACCATGTCAAATTTTCTCAAACTTCTTGCCTTTGCTTTTTTTGTCTGCATTCTACCAGCTCTCTTGGTTCAAGGGGGAGAATTAGAGATGGAGGCTCTCCTAGCCTTCAAAGCAAACCTGCAGCAAGCTGAGGCTTTGACAAATTGGGTGCAAAGCTCAACAACTCCATGTGCGTGGACTGGGGTGGCGTGCACAGGCCCAACTGTAACCTCTCTCCAGCTGTATGGAATGCAGCTCAAGGGCACCATCTCCCCACAGCTTGGAAATCTAGTCAGCTTACAGTCCTTAAACATTAGCTTCAACAGCATCACAGGAGAGGTCCCCATTACGATCTTCAATTTGATCAATTTAGAGAACCTTGATCTGAGCCAAAACCTCCTCTCAGGTGAACTCCCTTCCCATATAGGCAATCTCATGAATTTGAAGCAGTTAGCCTTAGGTTTCAACTCTTTTGGTGGTAACCTCCCTCCCCAAATAGGCTCCCTAGCACACTTGCAAAGCCTAGATCTGGAATCAAACTCTTTGACAGGCCCCATCCCTCCTGAAATTGGTCACCTTGAAAAGCTCACATTCCTTGACTTGAGCTCCAACAGCTTCACTAGCCTTCCTCCTGAGCTGGGCCAAGCTGTTCATCTGCTCATACTTGACTTAAGTAACAACATTATCTCCTCTACTTTTCCACCTGAGCTTGGGAATCTGACCAGCTTGCAGTACATGGACTTGAGTAACAACTCCATCGATGGCTCCATACCTGCAGAGATTGGCAAGATGAAGAGCTTGACTGATTTGATTCTCAATCATAATAAGTTGATCGGCCATCTGCCAGTGGAAATAGGCGCCTTGGGAAACCTGATGAGCTTGTCTGCTTCAGACAATAATCTGACAGGGCCTCTGCCTGATGAGCTTGGCCAGCTCTATAGTCTGGAGAAGATAGAACTTTCCAGCAACATCATCGCATCACCTTTGCCAGAGAGCATTGGAAACCTTAGGAATCTGAGGATACTCTCCATGTCCAACAATCTCCTAAATGGGTCCATCCCATCTGGGTTGGGCAACTGCACCAACTTGGCGACCCTCATGCTGTCATTCAATGCTCTCTCTGGCCCAATACCAGACTCATTAAGAAATCTTCAATCCCTGATTGCCTTCTCAGTTGAGAGAAACAAGCTCAGTGGGCCTCTTCCGCCATGGCTGGGGAGCTGGAAGTTTGTGTATAACATTCTGGTTGGCTCCAACAGCTTGACTGGAAGGCTCATCCCTGAGCTTGGGAACTGCTCTTCACTCACGTCACTATCTGTTGAGGATAATCAGGTCACTGGCCCTATTCCATCAGAGCTCTGCAACGCCAGAGCCCTTGAGACTCTGTCTTTGCAAGGCAACAGCTTCATGGGCACCCTCACAGACACATTCAGGGACTGCACAAATCTCACTGAATTACATTTGGACAACAACCAGCTTGCTGGCACTATTCCTGCCTACTTTGCAAAACTTCCTCTCGTCATTATTGAGCTTGCATCCAATAATTTCACAGGGTCCATACCAGATGAGCTGTGGACCTCCACTACCCTGCTTGGGTTTGAGGCCAGCAACAACTACCTTGTGGGTGAATTGCCCCCTCTCGTGGGTAACCTCATGCCTTTGCAGCATCTAGGCTTGAGCTTCAACCAACTAGAGGGTGTCATCCCGAAGGAAATTGGTAAGCTTGTGAACTTGCAAGTGCTTTTTTTGCATGGAAACCGCCTCCAAGGCTTCATCCCAGCAGAGCTGTTCAACTGTGTGCAGCTCACAACTCTTGATCTTGGATCTAATCAGCTATCAGGGCCAATCCCAAGGCATATTGGGAAACTAATCAATCTGGAATGCCTAGTTCTTTCACATAACAGCCTCTCTGGCCCTATCCCACCGGAGGTTTGCTTTGGGTTCCAGCAGACCTCAATCCCAACCTCAAGCTATGTGCAACACCATGGCTACTTTGATCTCTCTTGGAACTCTTTGTCAGGGAGCATACCGGCATCCATTGGGGATTGCATTGTGGTGGTGGAACTGTACTTGAATCAAAATCAGTTTTCTGGTGCCATACCACTGCACATGGCACATTTGACCAACTTAACAAATGTTGATCTGTCCAGTAATCTTTTAAGTGGGGGCCTGCCAGAGCAGCTGGGAGGCTTGAAGAAGCTTCAAGGCCTAAATCTAGCCTTCAATGAGCTCACGGGTGAAATTCCTCCAGCGTTCAGTGAACTACACAGCTTGGTTAGCATGAACCTCTCTGGAAACAGGCTGACTGGCCCTCTACCTAGTGAGCTAGGGAAGCTGGCAGCACTTCAACATCTAGATTTGAGCCAGAATGGAATCGCAGGTGAGATACCCCTGGCATGGGTGGAGCTGAGCAGTATAATTGGCCTGTATCTCCAGGGAAATCAGCTTGATGGTGGTCTTGAGATTTTGTTATCTGAAGAATCAGTATGGCAGGAGATGGGTATACTTAATCTCAGCTGTAACGCCTTAAGTGGACCCATTCCTGAAGAAATTGGGAATTTAAGCGGGCTAACTTATCTTGATCTGCATCATAATGGTTTGAATGGCAACATCCCTGCAAAGATTGGAGCCCTTTCTCAGCTTCTGTATCTAGACTTGTCTGGGAACCAGCTACATGGGCCTATCCCTTTGGATCTCTGTAGCCTCACAGAGCTGGAGTATTTCAATGCTTCTAGCAATGAGCTGGTTGGGGAAATCCCTTATAGTGGAATTTGCAAGAATTTCAGTGCTGGGTCTTTTGCAGCAAATGAAGCATTGTGTGGTAATGTCATTGATGTTGGGTGCCAAGGGAACAGCCAGCCATCCACCCCGCTCTTGAGCACAGGTGCCATCCTTGGCATTGCAGTGGGCAGCACCATTGCAGTCCTATGCTTGATGTTTGTCTTAGCTAGATGGAGGATGCTAAAGCAAGAGGTTGCATCGGAGTTGGCAGATGAGAAGAAGAAGTTGAATAGGCCCTTGGATCCCAACATGTGCTTGCTTGCGAGCAAGATGCAGAAGGAGCCCCTCAGCATCAACGTTGCCATGTTTGAGAGGCCTCTTCTGAGGCTCACTCTTGCCGACATTCTCCGTGTCACCAACAACTTCTGCAAGGCCAACATCATTGGAGATGGGGGGTTTGGCACAGTGTACAAAGCTGTGCTTCCAGATGGGAGAACGGTTGCCATCAAGAAGCTGGGGCCAGCAGGCATGCAAGGAAATAGAGAATTCTTAGCTGAAATGGAGACACTGGGCAAGGTGAAGCATAGAAACCTAGTTCCCCTCTTGGGTTATTGCTCATTTGGGGATGAGAAGCTCCTTGTCTATGATTACATGATCCATGGAAGCTTAGATCTATGGCTCAGAAACAGAGCTGATGCCTTGGAAGTCTTGGATTGGGGCAAGAGGTTCAAGATTGCTTCGGGTGCAGCACGGGGGCTGGCCTTTCTGCACCATGGATTCATCCCACATATTATCCACAGGGATGTGAAGGCAAGCAACATACTTCTAGATGCTGACTTCGAGCCTAAAGTGGCAGATTTCGGGTTGGCACGCCTCATTAGTGCATGTGAGACCCATGTCAGCACTGACATTGCAGGGACTTTTGGTTACATACCTCCTGAATATGGGCAAAGCTGGAGGTCCACAACAAAGGGGGATGTGTACAGCTATGGGGTGATCTTGCTTGAGCTCTTGACAGGTAAGGAGCCAACAGGGGCAGATTTCAAGGAGGTTGAAGGGGGGAATTTGGTGGGCTGGGTAAGGCAGATGATCAAGAAAGGCAGAGTGGCCGACATTCTCGACCCTGCCATATCAGATGGGACTTGGAGGGTTAAGATGTTGCAGGTCCTTCAAGTGGCAACTCTCTGCACCTCTGATGACCCCCTCAGACGCCCTACCATGCTGCAAGTGGTCAAGTACCTTAAAGAGATTGAAGGATTCCCACAGAAGCTTGGGATAGATAGTTTAGCTTGATTAATCAAAGTGTCTCTACTTGCAGATTGTTATATACACACGGTAAGTTCACATCCGTGATTTGTCCAATGGTTTAGCAAGGCTTAACAGTTTTTCATGATGTTACAGTCTATGGAAGTGAGATCATTGGCAGGGTTGATTCATGTTAAGATCCTTCATGTCATTTCTTTTTGCAAGATTTAAGAGTTCAAGATGAGGTATAACTTTTGAGGCCATATTGTGATGGGAACTCTCTTATATCCATGCGCTTGGCTTTCATGCAAGGGAGACTCCAACACCCAAATCAAGGTTGGAGTTGATGAATATGGATTGCACACCTATATGGATGGCTGATTTGTCTACGAAATACAACAGCCTTAACCCTCTCCAATTACTACCTGAATTATTTCCTTCCCAAAAGAAAAGCATCATAGATAATGGCATATGTACAATATACATGCAAAGATTTCCAGGGACACCAATGGACCTTAAAGATTTTTGTGCATATATCTGGAATGCTCAAAGAGTGTAGCTAGCTTAAGCCATGGTTTATACAAGCAAAGTTCCCTTGTGACATTTTGTTATATGCACATGAGGACAGATCTCAAGGGCAAGATCTTTATTATTTATTTGATTAGTGGATTGTAATGTGCATTTGCATTTATATGAGGATACATCTCAAGGGCAATGATTGGATGGCCCTTCTTAATGAGCTATTATGTAATGTCCATTGAGGAAGTAGTCCTCACTATACATGCCTAACTTTTCCAACATTGACAAAGATCTATTTTGATTATCCAATAAACTGGTCTGAAATTATATTGACTGGATTCGTGTGTGTGTGTGTGTGTGTGTGTGTGAGCGCACGCGCGCACGTGTGAGGATAGGTCTCAGTGAGCTTTGTTTGTATGGCCCTTCTTAATGGGCTACGTATTAGGGAAGTGATCCCCACTCACACACACACATACAGTGCACATCCATATGTAATATGTGCAGAGAATTGCATTCATCATTACATGTACATATATATTGTACATATATGTGTGGGAATGTAAGTAATCTTTTCATGTAATTTTTTAATCCTTCATAAAGGCAACATTTTAGTGCCATTATTTAGTTAGTTGTATTATTGTCTGTTATCATGAGAACTTGCAAGATAATGATGGGTAAATTAGCTGTTTTAACATTTGTCTTTATTGCTTCACGTGATTTGATGGATGAGATGGTTTAGATCAAGTAGCGCTATCGCCCAATTATGCGCTATCCTCTAAAGGTGAAATGTAGTCTACAGACATTATTTTGCAATCAAAAAAAGTGAGCAAGTGCTGCCAAGTGGCTGGACCTTTTGTTATAAAATTAGGCTTCTCATATGATGGAAATTTATGGAAAGCACTAATGCTTTAAGAAATATAATTTATTTATAGTCTTTTGATAACGAAATTATTGGAGATATGCCTAGGCTATTTATGTATATAGTTTAATAGGCTGTTTATGTACATAGTTTAATAGGCTATTTATGTACATAGTTTAATAAGGCAGTGGGCAGTATTATTGATTTGACCTTTATTCTGCAGCACGGCCATTGGCTTATTGACGTTATGCTGTACGTCGATAGTGGGTCATCATCAACCCATGCATGAATATCCTCCATCATCATTAATCTCACTTAATCTATGATTAATAAATAAATGATTACTGAAGACACAAAACTTACACGCGATCTTCAATTATAATTTATAGGTGTGATGAAGCCTGAAGGAAGATAATTGTCGTGAGTCGTGACCGTAGGAGTGCCAAACGAGATATTAAGGACGCAACTTACGGTGTCATGTTGGCATTAATGCTTGTTTAGCATGGCTTTGGGCTGTCGTGCAAAATTCAGTTGTCTTTTCCTCCCTAGATTTCCCCAAATGTAAGGAAAATTGATAAATTTTGATTCTCTCACTTTATCGACTCTCTTTTTTCTGAGATTGCCGGAAATTCGGTGTACGCTGCAGCGTACAAACTGCAAAGTTTTATTTTCTTTTTTTTGAATGCCAACTGGCTAATCAATTTTTTTAAAAACAGTTTCATTTGGCCAATGACGTGGCACAATGGCCCCACCTTGCCACGCCAGCCAGCTTCTGAAGGCCCCACCACTTTTTGTGGACCCCAAATCCACATCATCAAGTTTTAAATTCTGTAAATGATTCCTCAGCTTTCGCAAGGTGCGGAGTTGGGCACTGGGCAGGCCCCAGCGGGTGTGGGCCCACGCAGCGGCATTTTGCTTTCGACCCTTCAATGCCGCCAAGATTCGCCAACTCATGCGGCGCCACGCGTCACATGGGACACGTGCTGCTCTACTGAAGAAGTAGCTTTTGATTCCCCCATACAGTGGCCAACACGTGAATCGCCTGAAAATCCCACTCGACTCTTTGTTTCATGTGCTATCGTTTCTTCTTCCAATTGCCTTACTCGCTCTAAAGACTAAGAGCTCAACCCTTCACATGGATACGAAAACATGTTTAATTCCGTAGTCGGAAGATGGTTAGAATTAGCACGCAAAGCTTGCTTTACATGAAGGATGTCGAGACAGCCTTGCAAGGGATTCACCCCACTAACACCATTCTCCCATATGAACATTGTTTACTTGGAGAGTTCCATTGAATTGGCCAGCTCAATTCTAATTGTGTAGACTTTGCAAAGTTAGAAAATGTACCTACAGACAGCCTTGCAAGGGATTCACCACTAACACCATTCTCCCATATGAACATTGTTTACTTGGAGAGTTCCATTGAATTGGCCAGCTCAATTCTAATTGTGTAGACTTTGCAAAGTTAGAAAATGTACCTACAGACAGCCTTGCAAGGGATTCACCACTAACACCATTCTCCCATATGAACATTGTTTACTTGGAGAGTTCCATTGAATTGGCCAGCTCAATTCTAATTGTGTAGACTTTGCAAAGTTAGAAAATGTACCTACAAATTTGGCCTTATATCAAAATTACCTGAGCAGTGAAGCATGGGAACACACGAAATAATTTTCATTAATGATAGGGGCCCAGTCAATTGTGCCCATGGAAAAAGACTATAACATTGCTTATTCATTCTCAATTCATTCGCTCCTTAGGTTTTGAGATGCTCACCTATAAAGAGGGAGTTGGTCATTTCTCTCTTGAGGGCCACAAAACTAGTCTTCTAAACAATTAAGTAGTAGATATGATCAATGTTAACCCCATTTTGGGATTCACAAAAGCACTCTCTACTATACACGAGAGTAGCAATAAGTGCCTTGAAAAGGCACTATAAAAGTTGTAAAGATTATGGCCAATGACCAAGCTTAATAGTTAGGTTTGAGGTTTCGATGCCCAAATGTGAATAAGGGCCAATTGTATATCTCATAATGAAATGACACAATCCCCCTTTGAGCCACACACTCACAGTTTTTAATTTTTCTTCGCCATGATAACAATGGGTGATACCAATCGATGTGCTTAATTTCATTAATGAATCCCCACAATTATAAGCTTGTCAATATCTTCTTGTACAATGGCTGATACTTGGGGTTCAATTGATAAGGTCTTTCCCTTGTTGCTCTTAATCCTTCTATGATAGTGATTGTGTGTTATACCACCTTAGGTAATACTCTGTTCATGTCTATGTATTTCTACATAAAGTAATGCTTAAACTTTTTTTATAGATCTACCAACTCTCTTTTCTCGTCTAGAGTCAAAACCTTAGCAATGCACACTAGTTTGGGCTTCTCCCCAAGTTTGACCAAGTCTACCTCCTTGACTTTTGTAGGTCTGTCATATGAAACGACTTCTTGTCCGGTCTATTATATCATCTTCTTTTGTCTCAATTTGGGCCAAAATCCAACTTCTGCCAAGGCTGTGTTTCTCCTATGCCTCTGTGATCTAGAAAGTCGCTCAACCTTCTCTAGAGATTGGGGTTTCTCTAATGCTTTACAAAGGATAGTAACTTTTTCGAGTTCCTCATCCCAATTCTCGATAAACTCCTCATGCAACTTTATAGCCTTTGATGTATCTTAGCCATTGAGCTTTTGCCCATTTGCTCTGTGACATGTTGTTACATCTGGCATGATAATGCTTTCGCCTTTACCATTTTCTGATGCGCTTCTCTTTCAAGGACAATTCACTATCAGAGCTTGTTGATAACTCTTCTTCGAAAAACATCAATAATGGTCCCAAGTCTTTTATCACAAAGACAGAAGTCGAAGGACCCTATTTTGTGTCGAGTCCGAATCCATGTACTTGGTTTCTCGACTAGGGAATATATGAATTGTTGAGTGCATCCATTTTTCACTAAAATCTGGAGGAGGAACAGATGCATACATCATATCTTCCTCTTCGAAAAAATTTATGGTTTGCACACTTGTATTGATGTGGTTTGGTCAGTTGTAATAGACTTATTTCTAAAGAGGTTATCCTCAATCGAAAATCCACCTTTAGAACTTGAGCATCCTTTCGTTAGGTATCCTTGGTCTAAGGCCCAATCATTCACCAACTTGTATATATATATATATATATATATTGTCACGTAGGCTGTAACGCCTGTGAGACCGACGGTGGTAGACCGGATGGCCAGACGGGGCTTTAGCGTCAACGCCTCGGCCGGAGCGCCGAGGACGTGGCCATACGGGGTTCAGTGGGAGAGGACGCCCATGCGGACTCATGGGCAGCCAGGCTAGTGTGGACGGCAGGCCATACACTATATAGCATGGGGGATGAGGGGCAATACTCATTCTTCCTCTATGACTGGTGGGTGGTGAGCCAGAGGCCGTCCCCTCCTGTGGTACCGCCCGTATAGTAGTGGTGTTACGGTGATCTAATATTGGTATCAGAGCGTCAGTTTCGATTGGGTCAGGGTCCGTGCATGACCGGGGACCGCCGGAGCCCACTCAATGGTTTTCAACCAATCAAAAAATCTTATCCTTATCTCCACAATCGACTGTGTGGAGAGAGGCGGCCAGAACTGGAAGGAAGAATTCTCTCTCTCTCTCTCTCTCTCTCTCTCTCTCTCTCTCTCTCTCTCTCTCTCTCTCTCTCCGTACACACCACACAACGCTCCATTGCACAGGTAATCAATGTCGTTTTTTTTGCTTTGGAGCTTGTCTGCGAAAGAGAAGCTTTTCGTCTAATGTAGAGAGAGAGGTCGACTGCGAGACGACGGGAGAAAACGGCTGTCTGATGGAGCTAGAAAAAGTAGAGGCTATTCTTAAATGGCCAGCACCGAAGAATCTCGAGGAACTATAGATTTTTCTTGGCATGTCGGGGTTCTACCGACAGTATGTAAAGGACTACGCGAAGATTGCAGTCCCGTTTGTTGACCAGTTACGGTCAAAAACTAAAAACATTAGTTGGGGAGAAGCCCAATAGAATAGCTTTGATAAGCTCAAGGTGACCGTAGTAGCTACACCTGTTTTGACTATTGTCGATCCAAATGAGCCATTTGTCTTGGAAATAGTAATGAGGCCATTGGGGCCATACTTATGCAAAGGGGACGCCCAATTGCATTTGAGAGTAAAAAGTTAGATCGTGCGCAGCGTAACTACTCGCCTTACGAGCGAGAGTTACTAGCGATAGTTCATGCACTGAAAAAGTGGAGACACTATTTATATGGTGCTTCTTTTAAGGTCCGGACGGACCATGAAAGTCTGAAATGGCTTTCAAGTCAAAGTGAACTGAAGGGTAGAAAAGCTCGGTGGACGGAGATTCTATAGGAGTTTGACCTTCAGATACGTTACCAAAAAGGTAAGTATAACGTGGTGGCAGATGCACTTAGTCGCATGCCACAGATTAATGAACTTAGTTTCATAGTCTTCAAGAATGATTTCTTGGAGTCACTACGTGGTTTATGTGAGCACGATCCATCTTTTACAGAGGTCTGGTGGTGCGCTGTATGCATACGCACTTCTTCACAAACGCGACCACCTCCCTCGTTGGCACGGATTGCTAGTCCGGAGAGACTGGCCGAAGGTGCAACGGCGGGAAGGGAAGCGAGAGTTAGTCCGGAGAGACTAGCCGTGTCTTCTGGGTATAGTTTGGAGCCGGAGAGCTCTGACATAGGCCCTTTATCACCTTTGACTGCCACGGCTTCAAAGGGGAGTGATAAACTTCGTCGGGGGGAGAAATATGCTAATTACTCCATTGACGACGTGTACTTACTCTACAAAGGTAGAGTATGTGTACCAACTATTGGTGACTTTCGGGCCTAAATTCTTAAAGAAAGTCATGATAGTCCAAGTGCAGGTCATCCCGGGATTCAGAAGACCTATGCACTAGTAAAAAGACAGTTTTATTAGCCTAGTTTGTTTAAGGACGTCCAGACTTATGTGCTGAAATGCAGTAAGTTCCAGGTCAATAAACACGAACGTCTTAAGGTTGGAGGACTACTCCATCCGCTGGAGATTCCTCAAGGGAAATGGGAAAGCATTTCCATGGATTTCATTTACCGGTTTACCCAAGACGAGTCGAGGGAATGACTCGGTGTGGGTGGTAGTGGACAGGTTAACTAAAATGGCAAAGTTTATCGCCACGAAGAAAACTGTTAAAATGCCAGAGTTGGCAAAACTCTTTATTGAACATCTCTATACAAGCTATATGGCCTGCCCGCAGGATATAGTGTCGGATAGAGATAGAAAGTTCAACAGTCATTTTTGGAGGAAAGTCTTCAAAAAGTTGGATACTATTCTGAGTATGAGTACGGCAGATCATCCGGAGTCTGATGGTCAAACTAAAAGAGTTAACCAAATTCTAGAGGATATGTTACGTTCTTATGTTAGTAAGAAGCAATCTAATTGGGAAGAGTACTTGCCCTTATTGGAGTTTACCTATAATAGCTCCAAACACTCAGCGACTGGATTTACACCATTCATGTTAATGTATGGATTCCAGCCGAGATCTCTGATGGCTGTAGGCCTAGAAAAGGAGAAGATTCAATCTGTCCAAAGGATTTCCTTGAAGATATGAATGATATGCTCAGAGCCGCACGTGAGAGCATTCGTAGTGCTCAGGATCGTGCTAAAACTTATGCGGATAAAGGACGTAGAAAGGTGACCTTTGCAGAAGGTGACTTTGTATTCCTTAAGGTTCCTGCGCAGTCAGAAACCATGAAAACGGGATAGTGTGATAAACTTTCTCCGAGATATTGTGGTCCTTTTAAAATCCTTAAGAAGATTGGGGACGTAGCATATAAACTTGAGTTACCGAAGAGTTCTCAAAGTCCATCCTGTCTTTCATGTCAGTAAACTGAAGAAATTAGTTCATGGGTTAGAGAACGCAGTTTCTCCAGAGATTTTGGTGGACTTGATAGAGCCACCAAAGATACCACATGAACCTGAAAAGATTCTAGAGTATCGTGACAGACAAACCCGACATAAAGTGTACCAGGAGGTACTTGTCAAATGGACAGACAGGGATAAGGAGACAGCTACTTGGGAACGCCGTAGTGCAATTTCCAAGAGGTTTCTCCAGTTTGTTTTCAAGGACGAAAACTCTTCTTAAGGGGGGGTAATGTCACGTAGGCTATAACGCCTGTGAACCGACGGGGCAGACCGGATGGCTAGACGGGGCTTTAGCGTCAACGCCTCGGCTAGAGAGCTGCGGACGTGGCCATCCGGGGTTCAGTGGGAGAGGACGCCCATGCGGAGTCATGGGCGGCCAGGCTAGTGTGGACGGCAGGCCACACACTATATAGCCTAGGGGATGAGGGGCAATCCTCATTCTTCCTCTATGGCTGGGTGGTGAGCCAGAGGCTGTCCCCTCCTGTGGTAACGCTCGTAGTGATGTTACGCTGATCTAACACACACACATATAAATAAATAAATATATATATATATAATATCTTGGCCTCCCTCATGAAAGATCTACCAAGTATGGCATCATACGAATCTGGTAGGTGTAGGAAGTCATCACCACCATGAATGTGTGATGATATCGAAATAAAAATATTTTCTATTTGATCCGCTCACTCCATTGGTCTCGCAAATGTTCCATCATCCATTTTTACAATAAGATCCTTCGCTCCTCTAAGGTAAATTTTTTCTATTTTTCCCAATATTTTTTGTAATGATACACTCACCCTTGGTCCACCATCTAGGATCGAAGTTTTCTGATATCCATTATGGTGGGTAGGAATGGCAGAATTTGTGTCATCATTCTCATAGTAATGTCACAATTAATTGACTCGAATTTGGACTTTGTGATTTTCACCTCTCATGACAAGAATGATGTAAAGCTCGCTACATCCCATGGTCCATATACTACTACTTCACTCTCCCCAACCAGCTTTGTTCAATCCCATTTTCTGTGACCTAGTAGTATAAACCTCATCCCTTTTTTCAAACATTCTATTTATGAGGTCATTTCTCAACCCTTCGTCGGAGCCAAAGTTCTTTCTCCTCTCCTCTTGTTCTCAATTTGACTCTAGGATATTCAGCTTCTTGTCTTTCCTAGGCTTCCTTGAGTAAGGCCTTTGCAGTTTCTAGTTTTACTAGCACCACTAATCCTCTCCCACTCCTATATATTGGAAATTATGGACCACTATAAATGCAAGGACAAGGTTATGCATAAGGAATGTATAAGGTGCCTGACATACCCTTACCACACCGGTGGTCGTGCCCCCACCACAACCACCTCCACTGAAGATAACGCCAATTAATCAGGTTTTGGTTGAAGAACCACGAGAGGAAAGTGGGTATCCTCATAAGTCTAGACTAAATCAGTTAAATCATGATTATTATGAAGAGCCACATGATATTGTGTCCAACTTTTATGTTATGTGAGGAACTACGCCAATGTCTATATTTCAAACCTCTGTCTAATGGAAGGGGAGGCCCCGTTTTGCAATGTTATCATTGTCAAGGACCCCATCGAATAGCGAAGTGTCCACTCAAAATGGTTGCTCCCTCTCAACAGCACACAATGGCTCTGGCATTTACTTGTACTTGTAGATATCAAAGCCAATCTATAGAAGTCAAGCAAGGAAGCGAGTAGCGAAATGGCCACTCAAAATAATTTCTCTTTCTCAATAAGAAATGATGGCTGCAACATTTGCCTGTACAAAGTGAGACTATCTCATCAAAGAATGTCCATATAAGTCAAGCGGGGGGGGGGGGGGGGGGGGCGCACTGAATGTGTTGGCCCAAGCTCAAGCCCACTAGTTGAACAAAGACAAGGTGGTTGTTTGTTAGTTTATTGACCTCTATCTCTAAAAAAGTTAGGAGAAGGTGACCAAAAAGGGTACGCAAGGGTGAACAGTAGTCCTAATTCAAGATGGTTTAGATGAGGGAACTATAAAGAAAGGGTCTATAGGATCTAGCCAGGATAGTATTCCGATATAAAAATCTATTAAACAAATGGTCCTAAAAAGGCCACTGACCACAAAGAGCGTTGGAGAATACATTAACACTAAAAAGAGATTGAAACTAGCTATCAACACTTGTGCTAGTGGTTTGAGCACCATCTTGGTTTCCCAAGCATCTGCAATGTGCTCAATAGATTAGTGGTTTGAGCACCATATTGGTTTCCCAAGCATCTGCAATGTGCTCAATAGATTAGTGGTTTGGGTTACAAATGACAACAATCCATACTCGTGTGATTTTGTGTACATATCGAACACCATATTAGTTCTCTCCTTGGGTAAATGCATAAATTGTTTTGAGGTTCCTTTAACTCCTTTAACTTGATCTTGTCGAGGATGGCCAAGATCAATTCATCGATCTCGTCATATTTTTTACATGCCATTCCTTAGTGTCAAAATCATGCCAACTAGACACCCGAGAGATGGCACAGCCAAGGATGGAGACTGATTCTCTTCAGGTTGGGGTAGTTCCAACATGTTATCCTCAAATTTAATGGCCATCTTGCAACACACATCCAATGTAGCTGGTCTCGATAAGAGCAAATAGTCATGCATTATCGGATCTCGTACTTCCTTTCAGAAGCATGGTAATAATTGGTTAGCCTCTTTCAAAGCTAACACTGAGAGTTCAAATGTTCAAGGTGAGAGACATAATCTCTCATTGAATCATGCTCTTATTGCTTGATGTTGTACAGATATGCCATTAGGCTCCACTGGTCACCGCTTTTTTGCACCGAGTAAAATTGACCTTATCTTCTAACTCTAGAGTCATGTAGTACTTTTAATGTGCCTTCCCACCTAATGTTAGGGAAAATGAATGGATTTTTGTGATTTCATTAATGGCTTCATGGTGTTTTGCCTTGGGGCATGAACTTGAGCAATTTCCAACCCCCTCCCTCTTTTTGATGCCATTCTTAACAAATCATGTGGGGTAGCTATGGTTAAGACTGGGGCTAGCTCATAAGTTGGTTCTGTGAAGTGTATTATTTATCTCCATGTTCCCCTCCTCTTTCCTAGTTTGGTGTCTCGGTGATGTTCTTCTCTGGCCAAGGTCATGGGAAAAGGTGGGACTTCCCTATTCTGTACATCTTCCCTCAGGGGGACCCTTTCCTATCCTTATAGTAACACTAATTGCATGTATGTGAGGAACTTAGGATTAGTCCATCATGTCCTCTTTTCTTTGGTATAGAGTAGTTCTTTAGTTTTTCTATCATTTTCTTAGTTGGTTCCTCCTAACCTATGAAGGGTAGCTGATTCCCATTCCCCTTTTGGATCTTCCTATGGATTGTCTCTAAGGGTGGCATCCTCCCTACCAAAGCTTATGCAAGGACTTGGGCTTGTGCCGTAGCCTTTCATATATCCCTTTCCTCGGTATCCAGCCCTAAGGTCCTCCTTGCATCCAATACTTGTTTCCTTTTATTTAAGTCTTGCATTTACCTCTAGGCCTCCCTAAATTTCATTTCTACCTCTATCTCCTCACTCAGGAAAAAGGTCTCTCCAATCCTTGAAATGCCTCTTGATCTCCTAGGAATGAAAGAGATTTGCTCATGAGGATGGGTATAGGTTTCCCTCGGCACAAAAGTCTATAAGGGAGGTGATCTCCTAGGAGTAAAAGAGATTTGCTCATGAGGATGGGTATAGGTTTCCCTCAGCACAAAAATCTCTAAGGGAGGTGATACTTCTGCAACTCCACTTCCTATTGGGAACCTTTGTGTTACTTAGGATCCTTTTGTAGATCTTAAAGAAATAATTAAATCCTCACAAATATACATCAATTATTAAAAGAGAGACTTGAAATTGAATTAAAAATCAATTAACGTGACTTGTTATCATTAAACAAGTCACGTTAATTAACGTGACTTGTTATCATTAAACAAAGAAAAATTAAATACATAAAATCGTAACATCATCAAAGGTTATGATAGAGAGTACCACACAAAGAAGAACAGTAGACTGGGTGCAATCTCCCCCCCAACGTGTGTGGCTCCACTCCCACACGCGGTATTTTAATCATATTCATAAATTTAGCCCTTGGAGCCATTAATATCGTAGCTTTTCCAAAATAGGGCTATTTACAAATTTGGACCTTAGTCCAATGCTTTTAAAGCATTTCATCAAAAATAAATAAACCTTGCCCAGCTAAAATTGCTAGTGGGCCTTTTTACATAAAATGATTATGTGCACAATTTTATCTATACATTAATCTCATGCCCATTTGCATATTCCATTAAACTGAATCCTGCATAAATTAAATTAAAAATAATTTTGTAAGATTATTAATTGATCAAAAATATGAATAAATATATACCTGTAATAGTCCTCTCGTTTGGGGAAGCAATTGTCCTCAATTACGTAAGAAAAATACCAAGAGAATAAGATTGTTGATGTCATAACGTGCAAGGTAAACTCAGAGGTCTGAACATGGCTCAGAGGCACAAAGGCATGGCTCAGAGGTTCTCATGGGCATGGAATACCAATCAAGAAAACTTTGTGCGACACCAAAATTGGTGATTATCACACTGATTAGCAAAAACAAAAATGATCATCATCTTCACACCACCTCTCAATCCACCAGCCATATGACACCTCAATCGGTACCCTCGCACATCTCATGCAGTGCGACACCTCAATTGGTATCGTCACACTACTCATTGCTATACTCAGACGATATCCACGTCATCCAGAGATATAGACAACCCATAAATAATCAATAACAGCCATACACATGTTTGCTAGGCGTAAGTACCCAGGGAATCACCCCTCCATACGAACCAACTGAAACAAACAGTGAAGGAAACCACACACATGTTTGCCAGGCGTAAGTACCCCGGGAATCACCCCTCCATACGAACCAACTGAAACAAACAGTGAGGGCACACATGTTTGCCAGGCGTAAGTACCCCGGGAATCACCCCTCCATACGAACCAACTGAAACAAACAGTGAGGGCACAAAAACATGCCATATACGGGCATCCCCGATATACAGTAGTATAAACAGATGAGAGGATGGCTTCATGATTGGTGTGGAAGACGGATAGAAACTTACTTGCAAAATGTCGAACAACTTTGCTA
The DNA here is from genome assembly GCF_041138505.1 of Cibotium barometz. Taxonomy (NCBI): domain Eukaryota; kingdom Viridiplantae; phylum Streptophyta; class Polypodiopsida; order Cyatheales; family Cibotiaceae; genus Cibotium; species Cibotium barometz. The sequence goes on along the minus strand of NC_141071.1, from coordinate 21,665,593 downwards.
CAAAATACATCATTAAAAGGTCACAAATATCGTGAGTATATGTGATATTTTAATTATGGAAAATAGGAGAACTTACTTGTGTTGGAATGCAAAATATCAGTTAAAAGAAAACAAATCGACGAGTAACAATTTTTATTTTATACAAGTAATCAAATTACAGAAGGTGAATACTCAGCTGGTAAATCATCAAAAATTTTGCATATACTAATCTATACGTAAGTTTTAATTCATAACTTCAATTGTAATCTCAAAAATTTAGAGGGTGCTTTCACCTGTAATTCGTAAAAGTTAGAAGTTTGTATGTTGAAGAGAAGTAGATATCCTCTACGTTGACTTGTGATAATTTTCAACCCCTGATGAAATCTGTAAAAAGCAAACCTTGACAAAACTTTTGAAAATCCATTATTGGTTGTAGTCCTTGAAATCCTTAATTGAACCTCCAAAAGGCAATGGTAGAAGAATCTTTAAAGTATTTGATTGGTAGATTACAAAAAGCACCCATTTGGTAGCCATTCTATTAGCCAAGTTGGACACGTCTTTGATTCCAAGGCCCCCTTTACCTGTTTCCAAGCAGCACCATTCCCACCTGACTTTAGGGATTTTCCTAGTCCAGGGGTCCCCTCCCCATAGATAGTTCCTGCATAACCTTATGAATTGCAATAGATCAGAGTCTAGAGGTCTCCACCAGCAGAGCTGAGAAAGTAGATGATAGAAGGGATAATGAAATGATTGATTACCATCTTTCTACTCCCCAGGTTCAGATGCATTTTCTGCCATCTGGTAAGTTTCTCTTCCACCTTATTTAGCACCCAAAGCCATCTCTGCTTTTTAAGGGTGACCTTGAATCCCATGGGAATGCCTAATAATCTGAAAATCACTCCCTCTTCCAGGACTTTACAGCCATCTTGAATCAGCCAGTCTCAGGAGGCTTGTCTCAATGAAGGTCTTGATACCTATTTTCTTATGGTTAATGACTGAGCCAGAAGCCCTGCACAATAAATGTCCAAGCAATCCCAAAAGCACTTAATGCTTAGCGCATTATTGGCTACCATGGCATTAGTATCATCAGCAAACATTTGGGTGCATAACTGTTTATTGTTGGGAGAGAGATACCATTCATTTCCCCTTTGTCCATCCTATCTTTAATTAGCTAGTTCATACCATCTGCAGAGCAATAGCATAGAGGAGGGTGCTAGAGGGCAGCCTTGTCTGATAGATTTGGTAAGGGAGAAAGCACCAGAGAGCACACCATTGACATTCACCTTAGCCGTGGCATTCCCAAAAAGAGTACTCACCATTTGGATGAAGTGCTGACCTGCACGCATGTGTTTAAGGGATTCTAGAACATAATGCCACCCAACTGAGCCTATCATGGGCTTTATCAAAGTCAATTTTGAAAAAGATGTAGTCCTGTTCAGATTCTTCTGCATACTCCATCCACAATGTACCTTCCTTTGATGAAACCCTTCTACTCTCCTGTGTCTGATCCAATTCTTTAGTTGACTGGACAACCTCAAAGCTAAGGCCTTGGTAAATATTTGTGAGCATAGTTTAACATGGTAATAGGTCTAATTACTCAAGTCATTCTTCTCCCCTTTCTTATGGATAAATTTTATCCACCCTTCATTGATTGGGCGGGGCAACGCCCCAAAAGAGACAGCCTCCTGCCATACCGCTAATAAGGGAGACAACAAGAGATCCTTGAACGTCTTGTAGAATTTAGCGGGCATGCCATCTACACCTGGGCTTTTCCTCACCTTTAGGCAATCTATGGCCTTGCCAATATCTTCTTTGGAGATATTGTTTTCTAGCTCTTTAGCAAGTGTATCAGGTATGGTTGTCTTCTTGGCATGCCCTATGAGTACAATGCATTTGAGTTGGTCATTGGTCACCCCTCCCCCTTTACTAAATATGCTATTAAAGTGCTTGAAGACTCTTGTTCTATTCCCTTCCTCTCAGAGGAGTTATTCGGAAAGTTAGGATCATGCAATGTAGGGATTGCATCCTTATACTGTTTGACTTTTAGCATTTTGAACATCTCGGGAGTGGGAAGGTCAGCTTTCCCAGCCCACCAATCTCTAAAGAATAGGAGGGCCTGCTTCTGGGATACCTCCTCTTCTCTCCTAATTTCAGCCCTAGTACTAAGAACAACTTCTTGAATAGCCGGGTCTTCCTTATTGGCTGTCACTTCCAATTCTTTTAGTTTCAAATAGAGTAGGTCTCTTCTGTTTTTCCTGATTCTAGTTACCTCTTTCCTAATGCAAATCAATAGGGCTTGTGTAGATTTGATGGCCAGACTCCATGCCCTTTCCAGGGTGAGAAAAAGCATTAAAAAGCCATTTTTTTAGCCCTTAGCTTGAGCCCTTAGCTTGACTAGCATAGAGTTTGATTTTAGAATTAAGAATTGCTCCATGAGAGAAGCATCATTTGAATAGAGAATTGGTCATAGGAATGATCATTCTTTGGGGGAGAGAGAGATATACTCTAAAAAACATCCTAATTAAGCATAAATGTAAACTTTTTGTGATTAATCATTAGAATTCTTTGGAGAGCTTCATTTGCATTGAAAAACCATTCATTTGAATACTTCTCAAGCTTTAGAGGGGTTGAGAAGTGAAAAACATTTAGAAGATTAAAGAAAAAACCATAAAGTCATATCTTACCTCTTGTTTTACTTGCTTCTCTATTCTCAGAAGAGGCCCCCAACCAATCAATTGGTTAGTATGTTGAGAGGAAAGCTCCAAGGAAGGTTGAAGAGAGAGACAAACTCCAATCTCTCCAAATTGTAGAGGATTTTTAGGGGATAATAGAAAATATGCTTATTCTAATGTAATACTGGCATGGCTCCTAGTTCACAGATGAGAATACAAAAGAATGAGGGTCTATTTATAGGTGAGCGAGGCCACTAAGTGAGTCCAACTAAGCTCTAGAATTTTTCAGCTTTAGTTTTGGCTGAATTTGGACAAGATTTGGACCAGTTTGGCTCCCTTTTTAATTTGGTTTGATCCAAGAGAGAGGAGAGATAAAAATATCTTAATATTTTCTAATTTAAAACTCATTCACATGTGTGAAATAGGTGCCTCCTTGAAATCTCCCCCTTTACCAAGGTGTCAAAATTGTATGATTACTCCAAAATATCTCTTTTTTTAGTAATATCTCATAGTTTTGAACTAATAAATTTTGTACTCAGTCAACTCTTCATCTTATGTGGGCATTTACTCATTTTTGGGTATTTTTTTATTCATTGGATTTATCTCATCCCAACACTTGGATTAATCTTATTCGCCCATAGAAACCTTAATTGGACCATAACCCAAAATTTTTAGAAAATCTTGACCCTTAGGCTAAGGTCTTTTAAATCATTTTTAATTGATTTTTAATTGATTCCTAATGCAGCTTGGAAAATTTATTTTGAATTTTTGTTTCAGGGAAACATATTTTTGATATAGAATTTGTCCCAAGAAAGTCCATTAAAGAAAGTATCTTACATTCATGAAATTTATAAAATAAATTTTGATTTGAAAAATATTGATATTTCTTTAAGTTGTGTAGACTCCTATGCCTTTTTTTAAGTCAAGTTTAATTTCAAGGTCTTTTAAATCATTTTTAATTGATTCCTAATGCAGCTTGGAAAATTTATTTTGAATTTTTGTTTCAGGGAAACATATTTTTGATATAGAATTTGTCCCAAGAAAGTCCATTAAAGAAAGTATCTTACATTCATGAAATTTATAAAATAAATTTTGATTTGAAAAATATTGATATTTCTTTAAGTTGTGTAGACTCCTATGCCTTTTTTTAAGTCAAGTTTAATTTTATGTCACAAACAATAGCAATTTATAAATCTACGAAGATCACACCTGTTCTCAATCTTGAAAGAAATATAAAAATTCATGTAGTTTTTAAATTTATACATGGAATTCTAGATATGTTTTTGAGCCATTTTTGAGATTTCACATATTTTGGGAGGGAATCTTTTTAGGTAAACCTCATCAGTTACCTATTTTGTTGCAATAGTGTTGAAGTGCTAACAAAGTTGAAAACCTCTCATCTCTAGCATGTTTTCTTTCCACTTGAACAAACCACAAGTACATCCATTATTTATGCATGCATCATATGGACACTTGTTCCACAAAATAAAAATCTATTGATTGAGTTTGAAAACATGTGGACATAACACCAATAAGTTACAAACTGCTATTCATGTTTACTTGTCCATTTATGGTTTCTAAATATCTTCGAATCCCTCCATCATCTATGTCTCTCTATTGCCATTGAATTGTCCAAAGTTTGTCTTCGTCTTTGCTTTTGGGCTAGAATAAAAGCAAGCTTTACTTTGGAAATAGCAACTTTTCTTTTAGCATGCAGCCTCTGTAGAATGCCTCGATAAAACCATTGGAAGACTTCCTTCAGACTATTTGCCATTTGACTCCCTCCGTAGTGACTAAAGGCAAATATGGTTCCCACTTACCTTGCTGATCGTGGACATAACACTTCAGCACATCAAAGGCCAACTGGTTGTAGATTTTCGTCTAACCGTTGAAGGGAGCTAAAGAAGCTCAGCTGAAACAATTAGGGTTTCATGTGGGAGACACACACAGAGAGAAGAAGGGTGAGAGAGAGAGAGACGTATGGGGATAAGTCAACTCACAAAGTATGAGTGTGTGACTCCCCTATCACACATGTATATTTGCTCAAGTACACAGTGCACTTAGTACATTAAAAGTACTAAGTGTACTATGTACTATAAACTTATGGGCTTGTACACACTATAAGGGTGGGCAAGATTTGGACCTAGTTTGGCTCCCTTTTGATTTGGTTTAATCCAGGAGAGAGGAGAGATAAAAATATCACAATTTTTTTGAATTAAAAACTCATCCATATGTGTGAAATAGGTGCCTACCTCAAAGTCTCCCCTCTCCTTACCAAGGTGTCAAAAATGTATCATTATTCCTTGCATGAAGACCCGTGGTTTTTGGGGAAGAATCAGTACCCACACACGGAGGTATATGGATTATATTGTTGGCTCGTCACACTACAGCCTATTTTTTGGCTTGGTAGCCTCATGTTGGGCTGTGTTATGGCATTTGTATATGGATAATCCGGCATCTCCCGTGGGGAGAGTAAGGCCCTCAAAGCTTGTACATGATATTATTCTCCTTGGGTAATAAAATACTCCAAGGGGGGGAGGGGGTCCGCCCATTCCGGCCTGAGACTCCATGTTGTGGCAGCTTTATTTGTGTAGACGGTGACTCCATTTTCACCCTCCTTGATGTAAAATCTCCATAAGACTTCTCTTGGCAACTTCAATCTTTCATGGAAAAATTCATTGTTGCAAAATCTCCATTTGTAACCAAAAAGGTGGCTCCATACTATCTCTAATGCAATTAATGATGTAATGAGTGTGCTAAAAATATAAACATGCTTAATCAAAGAACCACACAATCTAATGCACATAATTAGCACCATGATACAAAGGAGTCTGTCTATGAATTCTTGGACCCTGGCTTCGTTGTCCCACAAAAGGAGATGGGCAATCCTTGAGCTGGTGCCCAAACCCCCCTGACGTCCAAAGCATCTTTTCTCGCTTCGAAGCTCTTCCCTCTGTATTCTTGAGAGAGCCGGAGTTCTTGAGAAAGTACTTCGAGGGAAAGGTCTTCCTTCATTCCTGAAACTTTCCGTCTCTAGATTCTGGTTGGGACCTTGGTGTCTCTTTGGAGGCGGAAGGTTGGAAGAACTTCCCAGTGTCTGAAATCTTTTGAAGGATGAGGGAGTTGACTTTGGCGGGAGTTTTACAATGAAGGCTTTGGCAAAGTCCTTCGCCATTCTGACAGCTTCTGCCATGGACACTGGCTTAGCATCCTTGACTAGTGTGTCTAAGGGTTCGTTTATTCCCCAAATGAACATGGCCATAAGTTGCTCTTCGTTCTAGAGGTGGTGAATACTTGAGTAGAAGAGCAAATGCCTGGTGATATTCTTCGATGGTTTTTCTCCCCTGGTTTAGCTCTAAAAATTCATTCATTTTGGTTTCTAAGAACCTGGGGGGGACAAAACCTCTTCCTTAAATAGGCTTTAGGATCGTTCCAGGACTGGGGTATTCCTGTCCAGATGGATGGTGTCACAATGGTTCCTCCATGCCACCCTGGCTATTTCCACAATTTTTCAGCCTAGCAAGAGCCATTTTGCTCTGTTCATTGTAGCCTGTGACATCAAAATACTCTTCCATGGCTTCCACCCATTTCTCCACAACCTCGCCCAGGTTCTCCCCTTCTCCTTTTAAAGGGTCCTGGGGGGGGGCTCAGTTCTGTGAAGAGGCTTGCGAACGTCGGGGTCAAGCTCTTCTTCTTCAGAGAGAGGGTCTGCTGGCTGACGACCACAGTTTCCTCACCTCATGATTCTGCCAAAAATGATATATTATTAAATTTTTATTTTGATATCGTCCACATGAGTGAAGTGCTAAGACACCTAAGGAGGATCCTAGAGGGTTCTGACCAGGTGATGCAAAGGCTCGCAGTTGTTAGGACACCCATGCATGCATCGAGGAAGATTCGGATGGACTAAAAAGAAAGATTTTATCGGTCGTCGCCCCATCATACCAGAAGCGCACCATTTTAACCGTACCAAGGCTGGTCAAGACCTCGGCAAGCTTTGCCACGAGCGCTGACGTCCCTCGACGACTCCCCGCCAGCTGTTGCAATGAACCTCCTCTTAGTAAAACACATGCCAAATGCTTTCTCCAGCATTCTGGCATAAAACGGTCCTTTAAATGAAAAACAGAGGTTCTATGCAAGTAGAATTCCCAGTTTGAGATTGGTTCCACAAAACCCCTTTTTCCTTAATTCCCAATTTCATAATGAGAATCCTTTATCTCTCATCAGGGTAATCTACCAATCATTTGTCTAACTGTCCAACTAGATTCTTGGTGATTTCGATTAAAGAAAAACTAGTTTAGTTCAACAGTAGTCTATTCTTTGTATTTAGGAACTGGAATCGGTCATCACGAAGTTTTTGCTTGATTCAGACCGAGAGATAGACAAGTAGGTTTATTGTCCGTCCACCTCGTAGTCTAACCAGAATCATTCGGTTCAGTTCTAACAAGGATTTTCTTCAGATAAAAATCTATTTTTGGGTAAATACCAATTTAGTGATTTAACCAAATAAAATATCCAGAGATATTCTTTCTATCATTTAATTTCTCAACCTTAATTCCCTAGGTGGAATTATGGTGAAAATTCTTCTTTTGTCATTAAAAGTTATTAAAATTCTTCTTTTGTCATTAAAAGTTAATTCAATTCTTCTCTACTTAAATATCATAAAAATTCTTCTTTTAATTAAATACAATTATCAATTTTTTAAATAATCTTAAAATTCCTCTTTTTCTCATTTAATGAGTGCAATCCAAATGTCATAGGAATTCCTCTTTTATCATAAAATAAATCTATCTAAAATTTCTATTTAAATTAAATAAAATTATTCAATATTCTAAATATACCAAGAATTCATTTTTTTCATTTAAGTGACTGAATTGCAAATATGATGGGACTTCCTCTTTCATCATTTAAATTTATTCATGTATAAAATAATTTTAACTAAAATTTCTCTTAAAAATTAAATAAAAATATATTTTAATCCAAATATGATAAAAATTCCACATTTTCTATTTAAATGATTGAATTCAAAATATGATGGAATTTCATCTTTTATCATTTAAATTTATTCATGCATAAAATAATTTATCTAAAATTCTTCTTTAATTTTAAGTAAAATATCCATTATTTTAATATTCCAAAATTTCTCTTTCTCCATTGGAATACATGCATCTCCATTATCATGAGAATTTCTCTTTTATCATAAAAGTAAAATTACTAAAAAATCCTCTTTTTCTCTAAATAACTATTTATGCACATAAGCATTAAAAATTAATTTTCCATGGATATGATGAGAATTATTCATTTAACATAGGATAACTAATCCTAGAATATGGTAGGAAGTCCTCTTTTCACATTATGCATAAAAATGATTTATGTGTTAATTTTTAAAAAATTTACCATAGCTCCACTGCTATTACTGATAATTTTCAATAATTTTGAAAAGTATAAGACTAAGTAATACACTTATGATAGATTAACTATCAATAGATCTAAATCCAATTTATGGATCTAAAGCATAATTTATGTAACATAAAAGCATTAAAAAGCCATTTCTTTAGCCTCTAGCTTGACTAGCATAGAGTTTGATTTTAGAATTAAGAATTGCTCCATGAGAGAAGCATCATTTGAATAGAGAATTGGTCATAGGAATGACCATTCTTTGGGGGAGAGAGGGATATACTTTAAAAATATCCTAATTAAGCATAAATGTAAACTTTTTGTGATTAATCATTAGAATTCTTTGGAGAGCTTCATTTGCATTGAAAAACCATTCCTTTAAATACTTCTCAAGCTTGAGACGGGTTTGGAAGTGAAAAACATTTAGAAGATTAAAGAAAAAACCATAAAGTCATATCTTACCTCTTGTTTTACTTGCTTCTCTATTCTCAGAAGAGGCCCCCAACCAATCAATTGGTTAGTATGTTGAGAGGAAAGCTCCAAGGAAGGTTGAAGAGAGAGACAAACTCCAATCTCTCCAAATTGTAGACGATTTTTAGGGGATAATAGAAAATATGCTTATTCTAATGTAATACTTGAAAGAAAGTAACAGGGGTGGGTTAGTCCCTCACCAAGGGAGTGGCTCATGAAGGAGTCACCACTTAGCATCTCACGGGAGAAGCTCACCACCATTGATTCTTGGAACAAATAACATTATCATGAATGAGCTATAATCCCATTTACATTGGTATTTATACTCTACCCAAGAGTTCACACCTACTTCCTAGTTGTCCATGGCCTTGGGCCCATAATGCTTTCTTACAAACCATCCCTTCCCCAATGGTTTCGTCCTCGAAACCTCAAATGAATACCCCAAATTCGGAGAAGAATGTTCCATGTGGCTGAATTTACACCAACCCATATTGCTCTATCAATGCTTCATATCCCTCCAATGCTGAAATAGGTTGCCATGAAGCTTCTTCCTTAGGTAAACCTTTCCATTGAACAAGATACTCCACCAAGGTACGAGTGTGAAGTACCTTTTTCCTTGTACCCAAGATAGCTTCTGGAATGTATTCAATCATTCCCTCTTCATTCATTGGAGGTAACTCATCAACCATTTGATCGATCATACCCACATATCCTTTCAAGTGAGAGACATGAAACACATCATGAATCTTTGTTATAGATGGAAGTAAGAGTTGATATGCAACCTCCCCAACTCTTCGTATCACTTGATAAGGACCATAATAGCGATGAGCTAGCTTGGTGTTGGTGCTTCCCTTCAAAGACGCATATCTTGACTTTGGTATTCTCAAAAGAACCCAATCTCCCACTTTGAATTCCAATGGTCTTCGATGAACATTGGCATATTGTCTCATTTTCTCTTGTGCAACCTTCAAATTACTTTTGCATTGTTGCAACAAAGCTTGCATATCCTTTTAGCTTCCTCCTTGGCATTATGGTTAGAAGTCTCATATGTACCCACCAACATAGGCAAATTGACCTTGTAACCATATAAAGCCTCAAAGGGTGACATGCCAATGCTCACATGATATGTTGAGTTGTAAGCAAACTCAGCCAAAGGTAACCAATCATCCCATGTAACCATATAAAGCCTCAAAGGGTGACATGCCAATGCTCACATGATAGATATGTTTCCACCCATTTGTTTACTCTTTCTGTTTGACCATCGGTTTCGGGATGATAGGCGGTGCTTGGAGTAAGCTTGGTTCCCATATATTCAAACAATGTTCTCCAAAAAGTGCTCATGAATTTGACATCACGATCACTCACAATTTGTGACGGCATACCATGCAACTTGAAAACCCCATCAACAAATTGCTTGGCAACATTTTGGGCTGAATATGTGACCTTGGAAGGAATGAAATGGGCCACTTTGGTCAATATTGCTATCCACCACAACATACAAGCTGTCCCACCCTTTCTTTGTGCGCGGAAGGTTAGTAATGAAATCCATTGATATATGACTCCATTTGCCTTCGGGAATGGGCAATGGCTGAAGCAAACCTCCCGGTTTATGTGTAGGATCCTTGTTCAATTGACATGACCGGCACCCACTTACATAAGCATGAATGCTCTTCCACATCCCCTTCCAAAAGAAACTTTTCCTTATTGCATCAAAGGTTTTGTAGACACCCAAATGACCAGCCATAGGGGTACAATGCATCTCTTCCATGATCTTCTTGATAAATGATGAAGTAGGAACCAAGTAGACTTTTCCTTTGTAGTAGAGGAGACCATTTTTCAGCTCATAATGGGGTAACTCTTCACATACACCTTGCTGTAATTTCTACACTATTTGTGAGGTTTCTTCATCAAACAAGTACTCTTCTTGTATCTCCATGATCCAATCTTTATGCACCTCAGAAATAGCATACAATGAGTAGGCCCACATACGAGACAAGGAATCGGCAACCACATTTTCTTTGCCCTTTGTGTATGTGATTTCAAAATCATAGTTTTGTAGTGTTGCTACCCACCTTCTTTGCTTAGGAGACAAATTGGGTTGTGTGAGGAAATACTTCAGCACCCTATGATCACTTCTCACTAAAAATGACTCCCATATAAGTAATGGTGCCATTTCTTGATAGCATGGAGTATAGCAATCATCTCTTGCTCATACACATGGAGTTCTCTTTCTTTGTCATTCAGCTTTCTACTTTCATAAGCAATGACTCCATTGTCTTGGTAAAGTACCGCACCAATCCCTCTTCCACTTGCATCCGCCCTTATTGTGAAAGGTTTGGTGAAGTCTGGACATACCAAAATAGGTGCTGATGTGAGCATCTTCTTCATATCTTCAAAGCTTTTGTTGGCAATGGCATCCCAAAAGAAGGTTTCCTTCTTCAATTTGTCCGTCATTGGGGCTGCAATTTCTGCATAGTGGGCAATAAAGCGCCTATAGAATGAAGATAAACCCAAAAATCCCCTCAATTGAGTAGTGTTTGAAGGAACCGGCCAATTCCTAATACATTCCACTTTCTTTGGATCCACACAAATGCCATCCTTGCTCACAATGTGACCCAAATATTCCACCTCATGTGCCATGAAGGTACATTTTGTCTCCTTAACATACAACTTGTTTTGCCTCAAGACCTCCAAAACCTCTTTCACGTGCTTCAAATGCACTTCCTCATCTTTGCTATAGATAAGTATGTCGTCGAAAAAGACCAATACAAACTTGTAGAGGAAAGGTTGAAGCACTTTGTTCATCAATGCTTGAAAAGTTACCGGTGCATTGCATAATCCAAACGGCATAACCATGAATTAGTAAAGACCCCTTTCCGTACAAAATGCTGTTTTGAACTCATCACCACTTTTCATCCTTAGTTGATGGTATCCGGAATGCAAATCAATCTTTGAAAAGCATGTGGCACCCTTCAAATCATCCAAAAGATCATCCACCCTTGGTATTGGAAATCGATTTTTGATGGTGATCTTATTCAAATCACGGTAATCAATGCACATGCGGAAAGTACCATCCTTTTTCTTCACAAGTAGCACCGGAGAAGCAAAAGGAGATTGACTTGGTTCAACCCATCCCATGTCAATGAGTTCTTTGACTTGCTTTGCCACCTCTTCCTTTTCAACCTTTGACAAACGATAGGGAGGCTTGTTGATTGGTTTGGCATTTGGTTCCAAATCAATAGCGTGATCAACACTCCTCTTTGGCGGCATTGATTTTGGCATGGTAAACACATCTTCAAAATCCTTGAGTAGCTTAACCATGTCCACATTTTTGATGCAATCCTTTTTGCTATTATCTTCCTCTTTGCAAAGCTGTAGTACATAAACATAGCCCTCTTTCTTGAACTCTTTCTTCATTTGAGTAGCATTGATCATGAAGAGCTTGGACCCTTGCATTCCATTCAATGTAATAACCCCTCCATGATGCACAAAACTCATGAAACTTTTCTGTAAGTTCATGGTAAAAGAGTTCAAAGTGGACAGCCAATCACATCCAAGTACTATGTCAATTGGTCCCAACTCAATCACCAAAAGATCAACTTTGCAAGAGTAGTTCTTGGACAACTCCAATTCTGTACTTTGACACTTCATATTGCAACCCATTGAATCACCATTGGCCACTTGCACCATGTGCTTGTTTGGTAAAGAAGTTGGTTCATTTTGAGAGTGTTCAAAGACCTTTTATTGACAAAACTATGCGTGCTTCCAGTATCAATGAGTACATATGCTGTTCTTCCATTCACCTTGATCTTTAATCTCAATGTGTTGGCACCCTTACTTCCCGCATAAGCATCATGAGAGATTGTACACAAGGTAGTATGTGCACTATTGTTTTCATTCCACACGCATAGAGGCATCCCATCATCCATTTTGTCATGAGCAAACTTTAGTTTCCCACCCAGATCAAAAGGAAACTCGGGATTTTCTTCATCAAAACCATCATCATGAGAACCTCCACCCTCATGAGAATCTCCCCATCCTAAGGCATCATTGCATTCAAGGAATTCCTCCTCCTCATGATTAGCATTGTCCTCAGTGATGATAATGTAGCTTATGGAAATATCCTTGGATTTGCATACTTTGAAGTGATCCTTGTTCCATTTTTCTCCACATTTGAAACATAGACCTTTGAGCCTCATTTCATGCAAACGGTCCTCCTTGATAACCTTACTTTTTGAACCCCCATTTGCTGGCTTGGACTCATTGTATGTAGCTTTGTTGGACATAAATGGTGGTTTAAATGGAAGTCTATTAGACCCTCTACTATAAATGGTGGTTTAAATGGAAGTCTATTAGACCCTCTACCATAAATGGTGGTTTAAATGGAAGTCTATTAGACCCTCTACCATACACGGTAGGAAATCTTGGAAGATTAGGTCTTGTGTTTGCATGAGAACCCATTTCAGTCCTTGTGATCACTTCCCCTTTGATATTCCCTTTGCTAGCCCACTTTGTCAAGTACTTCTCTTCATGAATTTATGCAAGCATCATTGCCTTCTTCAAAGTGGCGGGTTCAGGAGACTTGACATCACCACCAATAGGAGCTTTCAAGCCCCTTATATACTTGACAACAAGATAATGCTCATCAAAGTCGTCCAAGTATAATAGAGGCTTTAGAAACTTGTGAGAATATTCCTTCACAGTAGTGATTTGCTCTAGCTTGTCCCATTCCACAATGTGATTGTCCCTTTGCATGCGAGAAGTAAACTCTTCTGCCATGTCATTCTTGAATTCTTCCCAAGTAGTGATGACATAACCATGAGATTGCTTCCTCCTCCACCAAGTGTGAGCAAAACCTTCAAGATGAAGTGAGGCGAAGTAGACTTCGCTCCTTGGGCTGATTTCGAAGTAGAGATCCATCTTGTTTGCCCACTCTTCAAAGTCTTCGATAGAATTTGATTCTCCTTTGAACTTATTAAATATGATTTTGTCCTTCACAGCATTGTCAAAATCACCATGCATTCTTGAACCCCTCTGCCGTGCTCTTGGATCATCAAATCCTCTTCCTTCACCCAAGTGTCTATGCATTTTCTCATCTTCCAATTGCCAATCACCTGCATCTTTAAATCCCTTCTGTTCATACCCTCTTCTTGCATCTTGCATAAAGGATGAAGTTCTTGGAATACTGGCATTTGATCTCTCATAAGAAGCATCACCCATAGGTCTCTTGCCCTTGTCCATGTAAGAAGAATGTGGCATCATTTGAGGTGGCATCATTTGTCTTACTTTGTTCTCTTCTGGCATAGAAGGCTTTCCATCATGTTTGGCATCATAATGTACACCATCCATTGCATTCATATCGGCTTCTTGGTTGAGCTTGAGAGGAGCCAATTCACTAATGACTTTCTCCAAGTCTTTTAACCCTCTTTGCATCACGTCATCCAGGAAGTGGTGTCGCTTGTCGAACTGTTCCATGAGGTGTTCACCAAATTGTTGTTGCCGATTTGTTTGGTTATTTTCAATCCTTTGAGACATACTCTCCATAGCCATTAACATCATGTCCACTGTTAGCGGAGTAGTTCCCAAAGATTGAGGCATTTCCACTGGCTGAGATTCATCTGCAAAACAGATGGTGCTTTTATGGTTGAACTTTCTTCATTCCTCGTTGATGAACTCGTTGCCATCATTGCTTCCGGTTGTCTTTGATCATTTTCATTTCGAGCTCCCTTGTTTTGACCTCCTCTAGTTATTTCCATGCGCGTAATTGATCCCTCCTTGCAAAGACCACTTACTTGATTTTTTTTTCTCTATTCAAACGGTATCCGATTTGGGTGATCTTTATATCGACGCGAAGCTCTCGATGAGACGAATAAGAATCCCCAAAAAAAGATCTGAAAAAGTCAACAGCCTTTGACCAGTCAACTATACCGGTTGAAAGTCAACTCTTGATGTTAACCGTTCAATTCTTATCCGATTTGGGTGATCTTTATATCGATGCGAAGCTCTTGACGAGACGAGTAAGGATCCCCAAAAATAGATTTGAAAAAGTCAACAACCTTTGACCAGTCTGGTGACCAGAATGCGGCTTTTTTTAGTAAGGGTAATCTTTTTGTATACTACGCACAGTACGTTGTTCTAGCTGAAAGTCAACTCTTGACTTTGACCACTCAATATTACTCCGATTTGAGTGATCTTTAGCTTGTTTGAAAGAGGTTTTCGGGTAGATTGAAGGGCTTTCAGGACAGATTTGAAAAGCTTGTGAAAAATCTTAGAAATTCAAGGATTTGTCCTGGCTGCAAGTAGGTAAATTTTGTAAAAATTTTGCCATAGTCTCCCCTCTTTTTGCACCAAATCTCAATCAAATCAAAGCATCTCAATCAAGTATTAAAATCCTTATGCATTTGACCACTGTAAGCAAATTAATCCTCAATCATTTTTCCATCTGAGCATGTGACCTTATGGCATCAATTTTGTCCTTTTGCATAAGAAGTCGATGTAGAGGATTTGCTTGTTTGCTCAAGTCGAATGAAGTGGTCGATGAAGCGCGTCGATGCTTGCCGATCTCCCGGCCAAGCACTTCTCACCCCTTCACCAAGTTTACATCCCAAGGTGAAGGTTGAGGCCATTTCTTTACCACCAAGTACCTAATCCTCTTCCTTACCGCGTTACCCGGCACTAACGGCAAGGAAGATTCAAGACATTCTCCCCTTGGCCTCTCCTCCAAATGCCAAGGTACCCTTACTTCATTCTAGATTCTAGGAATAAAGGGGGGTACAATCATGAGTGGAATGTGGTTACAAGCTCAAATGAATGAGTAGAGTTGACTTACAATTGATTTATAGCATGACTCATGCTCATTCATATCATAATACATGGTTCATAGTGCTTCCTTCATCACATCCACTCATGGCAATGTCAATACATTTCCACATACATCAACAACATCCAAATCATGTGAAGTATGTATTCAATCCCCCAAATGTGCCAAAAGCTATGCTCACTTATGCCAATATGCAAGACATAGCATTGAATGGCTATGTGTAGCATTCAAGCATTCATAATGCATAAAGAAGAGCATGAATGGCCATGATTAAAGTCTAATTTTTGAAAATTAGAGTTTTATGTGTAATAAAACCCTAATTCACTCCATAGCTTGAAAGAATGCTTCAAAATTGTAAGGAAGTGATGGAGCAACTCACCAATGTCACCCGGGACGCCTTAATGCTTGAATTTGTTGAAGGAGATGAAGATTAGGGTCACTTTGGTAAAAAACGTGGGCAGCTTTGGTAGTGATTTTCAGCCACATTGGGAGCCCCATTGCTCATGGAAAATAGGTGAAATACTTCATAAAACATTGCTACATACATGAGAGAACATACCCAAGCTTCAATGGGGAGCTTGGCTTAGTAAGCCAAGCTCTTTGTGAGCTTGAAAAATGGCATTTTCTGAGGCGGGATGCTGCAGTTCGCCGCCCCTCTTCTGGTTCTCTTTGGTGTGCTTGAAAAGTTGCTTTCACTCCCAATTGACTTGGAGACTCAATGCCCTTTGCTCATGTTGAGATTCCATGGCTAGGGTTTGCAAGAAAGCTCCCAAACAGAAAAACATTTTTGATTAACAACTGCTAATCAAGATTAGTGAATTTTCTCCAATTTGGTCCACTCATTCAAAAAAATTAGGTCCATGTGCTCAGATTTGAACCACAAACTCTACCTTAGCCATATCCCCTTCCCCCATGAATCAAATGAAGCAGAAATTTCACAAAATGAGAAGAAGAAAAGAAAAATTAAAAATCATGGATCAAAAGCCATGCTCTGATACCAATGAAAGAAAGTAACAGGGGTGGGTTAGTCCCTCACCAAGGGAGTGGCTCATGAACGAGTCACCACTTAGCATCTCATGGGAGAAGCTCACCATTGATTCTTGGAACAAATAACATTATCATGAATGAGCCATAATCCCATTTACATTGGTATTTATACTCCACCCAAGAGTTCACACCTACTTACTAGTTGTCCATGGCCTTGGGCCCATAATGCTTTCTTACAATACTGGCATGGCCCCTAGTTCACAGATGAGAATACAAAAGAATGAGGGTCTATTTATAGGTGAGCGAGGCCACTCAGTGAGTCCAACTAAGCTCTAGAATTTTCCAGCTTCAGTTTTGGTTGAATTTGGACAAGATTTGGACCAGTTTGGCTCCTTTTTTAATTTGGTTTGATCTAGGAGAGAGGAGAGATAAAAATATCTTAATATTTTTTAATTTAAAACTCATTCACATGTGTGAAATAGGTGCCTCCTTGAAGTCTCCCCCTTTACCAAGGTGTCAAAATTGTATGATTACTCCAAAATGTCTCATTTTTTTAGTAATATCTCATAGTTTTTAACTAATAAATCTTGTACTCAGTCAACTCACCTTGGAAATTTTATTTTGAATTTTTGTTTTAGGAAAACATATTTTTGATATAAGAAGAATTTATATATCCAAAAATATCTCAATATTGAATTACCACTCTCTAGAATTTTTCATCTCACTAGGCAAAAACAAGGAAAAATAATATTTTCTTGTATTCAGAAATAGGGAATGATAATAGGGGATAAACGTAGAGCCTATTCATTATTGAGGCTGAGGAGGAATCTTACATCCTCTCTCACTTAAAAAATGTGAGATGTCCTCATCCTCGCAAAGTGGGTGTAATTCTTCGCCAACTCTTCTTCTTTCTCCCAGGTGGCGTCTTCTAGAGAGAAAAACTTCCACTTTACTAAAAATTCTGTGAGGACTCTGCTCCTGAGAATCTTCTCCCGAACATCTAGGATTTCCTCAAGTTGGAGTACCCTCTGGCCTTGAGTCAGAGAGATCAATTGTTCATCATCAAGCATGTGACTCGGGCTGGGTACATATTTCTTAAGCAAACTGACATGGAATACATTATGTACCTTGAGATGGGGAGGCAAAAGAAGTTTCTAGGCTAGATCGCCCACTTTCTTTATAACAATATATGGCCCACAGTATCTGGGAGAGAGCTTCTTGTACTTCCCCAAGGATAAGGAACTTCTTTTTGGTCATACTCGAATGAAGACCATATCTGATTCTTCAAGCTCTCTCTCTGATGTCTTTTTATCTGCATACTGCTTTTGCCTATCTTGGGCTATCTTTATATCTTTACGGATTGATTACATTTGCGGGTCCATATCATCAAGCATTTGTTTGGACATTTTGACTCTGATCAATGGGCCAAACCAAGTCAATGGTGTAAGGCAATCTTGCCCATACAAAGCTTTCATACAAAGCTTTGAAAGGACTCATCCCAATGCTTCGATGATAAGAAGCATTGTAAGTAAATTCGACCAGAATAAAATGGCTTAACTACTTCTTGGGTTCCCTGCCAGCATGACCAAAGGATATCTTCTATTACTTGGTTCACACTCTCAGTCTAGCCTTCTATTTCGGGATGATAAGCTGTACTGAGATCCAAGAAAGTTTCTACTGCTTCGAAGAATGCAGTTTAGAATTTCGATGTGAATTTGGAATCTCTGTCACTTACTATCCTCCTGGGTAAGCCATGCAATCTGAAGATCTCTTTAAGGAAAACTCTGGCAACATCCACCGTAGTGTATGTTTCTTTCACTAGAAGTAGATGGGCAACTTTGGTTAGCCTATCAACTACCACAAAAAAGGAGTTGTAACCTGATTGCACTGAAGGTAATCCAGTGACAAAGTCCATACTGATACATTCCCACTTCATTTGTGGAATGTCTAGAGGCTGTAGTTTCCCTAGCATCTTGACTCTCTTTGCCTTGACTCTCTGACACATTAAGCATTTTCGCACATGATCAAGTACATCCTTTTTTAATCCTGGCTAGAAGAAGCTTTTCTTCACAAACAGATAGGTTTTTATAAGCCCTGGATGTCCAGCTATCAGGCTATCATGGGCTTCTCTCAGAAATTTTTCCCTTTATTCCCTCATCATTGGGGATACATAGCCGATTATTACAATACATGCATCCTTCATCCAATTTGTACCCAAGAACTTGACTCATTTCCTGAGGAGTCGTGCTTTCCTACATCAGAAGGGTAGCAATAGGGGCAAAGAATTTTTCCTATATGATTTTCTCCTTTGCTTTACTGATTAATGGATTTGACACCACTGTAATTGCAAGCAAGGAGGCTTTTCTGCTAAGCGCATCTGCAACCACATTTTCTTTACCTGACCGATACTTGATTTCAAAATCGAATTCCTGCAGGGTCTGCATCCATCTCCTTTGATGCATGTTGAGATCCCTTTGGGTAAAGATCCAGTTCAGACTTTGATGATCTGTCTCATCAAGGTGAACCTTTGTCCCAAAGCTCCACAACTTCAGAGCATAAACTATTGAGAGAAACTCCAATTTATGGACGGTATAATTTCTCTCATGTGTTCTGAGTTTTTTGGATTCATATGCCACTGCATGACCTTTCTGCATAAAAGCACCGCCTAAGGCAAACCCACTGGCATTAGTAACTACCTCAAAGGGTTTGGTAAAATCTGGCAACTTAAGGACAGGGTTGGTTTTTCAGTTCTAACAAGGATTTTCTTCAAATAAACATCTATTTTTTGGTAAATACCAATTTAGTGATTTAACCAAATAAAATATCTAGAGATATTCTTCCTACCATTTAATTTCTCAACCTTAATTCCCTAGGTGGAATTATGGTGAAAATTCTTCTCGTCATTAAAAGTTAATTTAATTCTTTCTCTACTTAAATATCATAAAAATTCTTCTTTTAATTAAATATAATTATCCATTTTTTAAATAATCTTTAAATTTCTCTTTTTCTCATTTAATGAGTGCAATCCAAATGTCATAGGAATTCCTCTTTTATCATAAAATAAATCTATCTAAAATTTCTCTTTAAATTAAATAAAATTATTCAATATTCCAAATATACCAAGAATTCCTCTTTTTTTCCATTTAAATGATTGAATTCCAAATATGATGGGGATTCCTCTTTCATCATTTAAATTTATTCATGCATAAAATAATTTTAACTAAAATTTCTCCTAAAAATTAAATAAAAATATCCATTAATCCAAATATGACAAGAATTTCACTTTTTCCATTTAAATGATTGAATTCCAAATATGATGGAAATTCCTCTTTTATCATTTAAATTTATTTATGCATAAAATAATTTATCTAAAATTCTTCTTTAATTTTAAATAAAATATCTATTATTTTAATATTCTACAATTTCTCTTTCTCCATTGGAATACATGGATCTCCATTATCATGAGAATTTCTCTTTTATCATAAAAATGAAATTACTAAAAAATCCTCCTTTTCTCTAATTAACTATTTATGCATAAAGATTCAAAATTAATTTTCCATGGATACGATGAGAAATATTCATTTAACATAGGATGACTAATCCTAGAATATGGTAGGAAGTCCTCTTTTCACATTATGCATAAAAATGATTTATGTGTTAATTTTCAAAAAATTTACCATAGCTCCGCGGCTATTATTTACTGATAATTTTTAATATTTTTGAAAAGCATAAGACTTAGTAACACACTTATGATAGATTAACTATCCATAGATCTAAATCCAATTTATGGATCTAAATCATAATTTTATCATAATTTATGTAACATAAAAGCATTAAAAAACCTCTAGCTTGACTAGCATAGAGTTTGATTTTAGAATTAAGAATTGCTCCATGAGAGAAGCATCATTTGAATAGAGAATTGGTCATAGGAATGACCATTCTTTGGGGGAGAGAGAGATATACTTTAAAAAACATCCTAATTAAGCATAAATGTAAACTTTTTGTGATTAATCATTAGAATTCTTTGGAGAGCTTCATTTGCATTGAAAAACCATTCATTTGAATACTTCTCAAGCTTGAGAGGGGTTGAGAAGTGAAAAACATTTAGAAGATTAAAGAAAAAACCATAAGTCACATCTTACCTCTTGTTTTACTTGCTTCTCTATTCTCAGAAGAGGCCCCCAACCAATCAATTAGTTAGTATGTTGAGAGGAAAGCTCCAAGGAAGGTTGAAGAGAGAGAGAAACTCCAATCTATCCAAATTGTAAAGGATTTTTAGGGGATAATTAAAAATATGCTTATTCTAATGTAATACTAGCATGGCCCCTAGTTCACAGATGAGAATACAAAAGAATGAGGGTCTATTTATAGGTGAGCGAGGCTACTAACTGAGTCCAACTAAGTTTTAGAATTTTCCAGCTTCAGTTTGGCTGAATTTGGACAAGATTTGGACCAGTTTGGATCCCTTTTTTATTTGGTTTGATCCATCTTCATAGAACTCAGCTATAGGACCCTTTAAAGGAGAAGGGGAGAACCTGGGTGAGGCTTGGGGAAATGGGTGGAAACTGTGGAAGAGTATTTTGATGTCACAGGCTACAATGAACAGAGCAAAATGGCTCTTGCCAGGCTGAAAATTGTGGAAACAGTTCGGGTGGCATGAAGGAACCATTGTGACACCAACCATCTAGACAGGAATACCCAGTACTGAACGATCTTAAAGCCTATTTAAGGAAGAGGTTTTGTCCCCCCAGGTTCTTAGAAACCAAAATGAATGAATTTTTAGAGCTAAACTAGGGGAGCAAAACCATCGAAGAATATCACCAGGCATTTGCTCTTCTACTCAAGTATTCACCACCTCTAGACGAAGAGCAACTTATGGCCATGTTCATTCAGGGAATGAACGAACCCTTAGACACACTGGTCAAGAATGCCAAGCCAGTGTCCATGGCAAAAGCTGTTAGAAATGGTGAAGGACTTCGCCAAAGCCTTCATTGTAAAAGTCCCGCCAAAGCCAGCTCCCTCATCCTTCAAAAGATTTCAGACACCGGGAAGTTCTTCCAACCTTCCGCCTCCAAAGAGATACCAAGGTCCCAACTAGAATCTGGAGACAGGACGTTTCAGGAATGAAGGAAGACCTATCCCTCTCAAAGTACTTTCTGAGGAACTCCGGCTCTCTCAAGAATACAAAGGGAAGAGCTTCGAAGTGAGAACAGATGCTTCGGATGTCAGGGGTTTGGGGATTGCCCATCTCCTTTTGTGGGCCAAGGAGACTAGGGTCCCAGAATTTAGAGACAAACTCCTTCATATCAGTCCCCAATCATGGTCCCCCGCGCCAAAATCAGGGTAACCCCAGAAGAGTGCTAGCTTAGCCTGCAGCCTCCATGTAGCAAAGCAGTCTCCGAACTCCCTCCCAGAATTGGGGTAACCAAAGAGAGAGAGTTCCACCTCAGACTGTAGCAACCAGAGCTGTGACTATAGCTGGTGAAGTGGAGGAAGAAAAAGGATAGATCTAGAGCATCATGGGAATAACCATCAATTTTCAGTCCTCCAGACTCCAGCAAAGTACCAGCGTAAGCAATTCAAGCTTTTGATTGATTCACGTAGCACTCATTCTTTTATTTCCCCAGGATGTCTGCGTAAATTAGTCCTAAATAAAAAATCAGGGAAACCTATGCAAGTGGAATTGGCCAGTGGAAAGATTCTTTTCACACACCTTGAGACAGACCTTATTCAATTTAGTCTAGATGGGAATGTAACAGAGTGCCAGTTCATCAGAGTCTTACCCTTGGGAGTCTATGATGGAATCCTTGTGGATTGGCTCCATAAGAATCAAGCTAACATTCATTGTTACAAAGGAACCATCTCTTTCCTTGACCTCCACGGGAATAAAGTTCAAGGAACTGGAATTTTTGGATCCCCAGTGCTGCAATTAGTCGAGGCTTCTAAATTATTAAAAGGGCTCAGAAAGAGACAAGCTGTTTATGTTATTAAGATGAATCCAGTAGACATAAAATGCAAGGCTAAAGAACCAGAGTGGTTAAGTGAGTATGCAGATGTGTTCCCCGAAGAGCTGACTGAGATGCCTCTATCTCTGCGAAGTAGATCATGAGATCGAGTTAACCCCCGGAGAGCTGACTGAGATGCCTCTATCTCTGCGAGGTAGATCATGAGATCGAGTTAACCCCCGGAGAGCTGACTGAGATGCCTTTGTCTCGCGAAGTAGATCATGAGATCGAGTTAACCCCCAGAGCTCAGCGAGTACCCCAGCGCGCATACAAAATGTCAGTCCCTAAAGCCATAGAACTTAAGGAGCAGTTAAGACAACTATTAGAGCAGGGATTCATCAGACCCAGTGTCTCACCTTGGGGTGCACCCGTTCTCTTTCAAAAGAAGAAAGATGGAACATTAAGACTCTCTATTGACTACATATGATTGAATCAATTAACAATTGAAAATAAGTATCCTATCCCTAGGATTGATGAACTTCTGGATCGGCTAAGTGGGACCCAAATGTTCACAAAGATAGATCTCAAATCTGGGTACTACCAGATCAGAAGCAAGGAGCAAGACATCCCAAAGACAGCATTCAATACTCTCTATGGGCATTATGAGTTCATAGTCATGCCATTTGGATTGACTAATGCCCCGGTAACATTTAATCCTCTTATGCAAGATATTCTCAGAGAATACTTGGATGATTTTGTTCTTGTCTTCTTTGATGATATCTTGGTATACTCAAAGAATGCTGCAGATTATGAAGATCATGTGTGCAAGGTCCTCAAAATTCGAAGGAAACACCAACTCTTTGCAAAAAAGAGCAAGTGTTCTTTCTATATTGACCACGTGGAATACTTGGGATTCTTAGTATCAAAGGATGGGATTTCTCCTAACCCCGCAAAGATCCAAGCAATCGCGTAGATGGTCAGAACCCAAGACAGTAAAGGAAGTCAGAGGATTCCTAGGATTAACCGGATGGTATAGGATCTTTATACCTAGGTATGCTCAGATAGCATCCCCTTTAACTAACCTTCTAAAAAAGAGTACACTTTTTCAATGGACTGCAATGTGTCAAAGTGCCTTTGATAAGTTGAAGATAGCCTTAGTATCCAACCCTGTCCTTAAGTTGCAAAATTTTACCAAACCCTTTGAGGTAGTTATACTGATGCCAGTGGGTTTGCCTTAGGTGGTGCTCTTATGCAGGAAGGTCATGCAGTGGCCTATGAATCCAGAAAGCTTAGAACACATGAGAGAAATTATGCCATCCACAATGACTTGGAGTTACTCTCGGTGTTTATGCTCTGAGGTTGTGGAGACATTATCTTTTGGGACAAAGATTCACCTTGATAACAGATCATCAAAGTCTGAAGTGGATCTTCAACCAAAGGGATCTCAACATGCGTCAAAGGAGATGGATGTAGACCCTGTAGGAATTCGATTTTGAAATCAAGCATCGGCTAGGGAAAGAAAATGTGGTTGCAAATGTGCTGAGCAGAAAAGCCTCCTTGCTTGCAATTATAGTGGTGTCAAATCCATTGATCAGTGAAGCAAAGGAGAAAATCATACAGGACAAATTCTTTTCCCCTATTGCTACCCTTCTTATGTAGGAAAGCACGACTCCTATGAGGGAATAAAGGGAAAAATTCTGAGAGAAGCCCATGATAGCCTAATAGCTGGACATCCAGGGTTTATAAAAACCTATATGTCTGTGAAGAAAAGCTTCTTCTAGCTAGGACTCAAAAAGGATGTACTTGATCATGTGCCAAAATGCTTAATGTTTCAGAGAGTCAAGGCAGAGAGAGTCAAGATGCCAGGGAAATTGTAGCCTCTAGACATTCCACAGATAAAGTGGGAATGTATCAGTATGGACTTTGTCACTGGATTACCTTCAGTGCAATCAGGTTACAACTCCATTTTTGTGATAGTTGACAGGCTAACCAAAGTTGCCCATCTGATTCCAGTGAAAGAAACATACACTGGAGTGGATGTTGCCAGAGTTTTCCTTTTAAAGAGATCTTCAGATTGCATGGCTTACCCACTAGGAGGATAGTAAGTGACAGAGATCCCAAATTCACATCGAAATTCTGGACTGCATTCTTCGAAGCAGTAGAAACTTTCTTGGATCTCAGCACAGCCTATCACCTCGAAACAGATGGCCAGACTGAGAGAGTGAACTAGGTAATAGAAGATATCCTTCGGTCATGCTGCGGCGGCGGCAGCGGCAGGGAACGCAAGAAGTGGTTAAGCCATTTGCATCTGGTCGAATTTGCTTACAATGCTTCTTATCATCGAAACATTGGGATGAGTCCTTTCAAAGCTTTGTATGGGCAAGATTGCCTTACGCCGTTGACTTGGTCTGACCCATTGATCAGAGTTGAAATGTCTAGACAAACGCTTGAAGACATGGACCTACAAATGCAATCAATCCATAAAGATATAAAGGCAGCCCAAGATAGGCAAAAGCAATATGCAGATAAAAAATGATCACAAAGAGAGTTTGAAGAATCAGATATGGTCTTCATTCGAGTACGACCAAAAAGAAGTTCCTTATCCTTAGGGAATATAAGAAGCTCTCTCCTAGATACTGTGGGCCATATGCTGTTATAAAGAAAGTGGGCGATCTAGCCTACAAACTTCTTCTGCCTCCCCATCTCAAGGTACATAATGTATTCCATGTCAGTTTGCTTAAGAAATATGTACCCAGCCCAAGTCACATGCTTGATGAACAATTGATCTCTCCGACTCAAGGCCAGATGGTACTCCAACCCTGAGGAAATCCTAGATGTTCAGGAGAAGATTCTCAGGAGCAGAGTCCTCAGAGAATTTTGAGTAAAGTGGAAGTTCTTCCCTCTAGAAGACGCCACCTAGGAGAAAGAAGAAGAGTTGTGGTGAAAGATTACCCCTAGTTTGCGAGATAAGGACATCTCACGTTTTTCAAGTGGGAAGATTCCTCCTCAGCCTGAATAATGAATAGGCTCTATTTTAATCCCCTGTAATCATTCCCTATTTCCGAATATAAGAAAATATTATTTTTCCTTGTTTTAGCCTAGTGAGATGAAAAATTGTAGAGAGTGGGAATTCAATATTGAGATATTTTTGGATATATAAATTCTCTTAATATCAAAAATATGTTTCCTTGAAACAAAAAATCAAAATAAATTTTTCAAGGTGCATTAAGAATCAATTAAAAATGATTTAAAAGACCTTAGCCTAAGGGTCAAGATTTTCTGAAATTTTTGGATTATGGTCCAATTAAGGATCCTATGGGCCAATAAGATTAATCCAAGTGTTGGGATGAGATAAATCCAATAAATAAAAGAAAATACCCCAAAATAAATAAATGCCCACATAAGATAAAGAGTTGAGTGAGTACAAGATTTATTAGTTAAAAACTATGAGATATTACTAAAAAAAATGAGATATTTTGGAGTAATCATACAATTTTGGGTAAGGAAAGGGGGAGACTTCAAGGAGGCACCTATTTCACACACATGAATGAGTTTTAAATTCAAAAATACTAAGATATTCTTATCTCTCCCCCCAAAAATGATATATTATTAAATTTTTATTTTGATATCGTCCACAAGATCCTAAGACTTAAGAGGTTTGAAAAATAATTTCTTAAACAAGATAAATGATCTTTCTAGAGATCTATGACATATATTCGGTAACATATTTTACTTCATCAATTTGTCAATAAAAAATCACTTATACAATAGGGAATTTTTCCACAAAACATTTCTTTATTTATAAATAGAAAGGTTGCAATATGTACATAGAGCAGCTCACCTCCAGAAGTCAAAATCTCCTTGGCAGATGCATAAGACGACGGTACTGGTGGGCTATAGACATGCCCTGATACAAATGTTCCCTTACTACCAAAGGAGCTACTATCTTCTCCTTAGGAATAAAGCGACTAAGGAGTCTGTAGATTTGGTAGGAAAGTCTAAAATTTCGAGGCCTTGAGTGATATAAAATAACACCATGTATCACTTTCAGCTTCATCAGAATCATGGTCAATGAGAGATTTTGCCTCAGCATTGCACGCTGGTCGCAAGAGGCGTGGACAGACTGCCCTACAAACCACTTGTGCTATCATCTCTCCGCAGTCTGTCCACGCCTCTTGCACGCTGGTCGCAAGAGGCGTGGACAGACTGCCCTACAAACCACTTGTGCTATCATCTCTCCACTGGGTCAGGGAAATATAGATCCTCGAAATGGCCTGCGAGCCTGGCTTGGCTCGTTCAAGTTGTAGCGGAAGAGATGAGATGCTCGAAGGCAAACACAGTCATGTCTTGTGACTGGGTGAGGTCAGGAACACCAGATAAGTGTAAAACTTCCATCTATAAAATCAAATTCTTTGATTAAAAATCTTCATTAATGAGGCTTATGGAATGAAAATACAATATGTAAATGCTCTTTCTGAGTTTTTATTACAAATTTTTGATAAGAATTCATTTGTCCTTTAAACAAAGCTCTGATACCAGCTGCTGTGAGATCCCCCTCTGAGGGCGTTGGACAGCGAAAGCAGGATTGGCCTCCTGCGTGGGGTGGGGATCCACACTTGGGGCCTCGCTCTTTCGCGGATGTCCGGACGAGAGACTAGCTCGGCGGTTCCTCCGAAACCGAGCCCAGAAAAACTTCCCTCGCCCAGAAGGCACGGGCGATTACGCCATGGGAAACTCTTCTAATGGGGGAATTAATCTAACGAGTCAAAGTCTTAACTAGTTAAACTGATCTGACCGAACCTGAAGTCATATGGTCAGATCAAAGAAGAGACTTGCACTTAGTCCATAGAATCACCGTTTTTTTCCTCCTTTAAAATGAGGCACAACCGCCACTGATTCCCTCCCACAAAACAAGGGTCTTCTTAAGACTTAATCTAACTAACGTAACTAATCGTATCTTAATTGTTTCATAGGAATCCCCCAATCCAGCCTAACCCCAACCACCGATCCAGGCCCCCTAGTAGCTGGCATTTCATGCAAAAATTAAGGTAGGCATTCCACATACACACCCAATATGAAATTGCCATTTATAAACAGATTTGATTGTCTTTAAAACAATCCTTCAATAGAAATCATAATATTCATGCAAAAATTAAGGTAGGCATTCCACATACACACCCAATATGAAATTGCCATTTATAACAGATTTGATTGTCTTTAAAACAATCCTTCAATAGAAATCATAATATTATTCATCATCATCCTCCAAAATTCTGAGTCCATTGTGTTACAAAATATGTCATCTGGACTCTTCGTTGAAGACCAGCTGGCCAACCAACGAGATCCAACATCAAAATTTCATTCACAAAAATCTTTCTTTTTAGTCCATCCGAATCTTCCTCGACGCACGCATGGGTGTCCTAGCAACCGCGAGCCCATGCATCACCTAATCAAAACCATGTATGATCCTCCTTAGGTGTCCTAGCACTTCACTCATCAGGGACCACTTCATGGGTCCTTGCCCATCATACTACTGGAAGCGCACCATTTTAACCATACCGAGGGTGGTCAAGACCTCAGCAGGCTTTATTGCGAGTGACGTCCCCCTCAACAACTCCCTGCGAGCTGTTGGCAAACGAACCTCCTCTTAGTAAAACATATGCCAAATGCTTCCTCCAGCATTCTAGCGTAAAACAGTCCTTTAAATGAAAAACGAAGGTTCTATGCAAGTAAAATTCCCAGTTTGAGATTAGTTCCACAAAACCCCTTGTTCCTTAATTTCCAATTTCATAATGAGAATCTTTGATCTCTCATCAGGGTAATCTACCAATCATTTAACTGTCCAACTAGATTCTTGGTGATTTTGGTCAAAGAAAAACTAGTTTAGTTCAAAAGTAGTCTATTCTTTGTATTTAGGAACTGGAATCGATCACGAAGTTTTTGCTTGATTCAGATCGAGAGATGGACAAGTAGGTTTACTGTCCGTCCCTCTCGTAGTCTAACTAGAATCATTCGATTCAGTTCTAACAAGGATTTTCTTCAGATAAACATCTATTTTTGGGTAAATACCAACTTAGTGATTTAACCAAATAAAATATCTAGAGATATTCTTTCTACCATTTAATTTCTCAACCTTAATTCCCTAGGAGGAATTATGGTGAAAGTTCTTCTTTTGTCATTAAAAGTTAATTCAATTCTTTCTCTACTCAAATATCATAAAAATTCTTCTTTTAATTAAATACAACTATCCATTTTTTTTAAATAAGCTTAAAATTCCTCTTTTTCTCATTTAATGAGTGCAATCCAAATGTCATAGGAATTCCTCTTTTATCATAAAATAAATCTATCTAAAATTCCTCTTTAAATTAAATAAAATTATTCAATATTCCAAATATACCAAGAATTCCTCTTTTTTTCCATTTAAATGATTGAATTCCAAATATGACGGGGATTCCTCTTTCATCATTTAAATTTATTCATGCATAAAATAATTTTAACTAAAATTTCTCCTAAAAATTAAATAAGATAATAGAAAATATACTTATTCTAATGTAATACTGGCATGGTCTAGCTCACAGATGAGAATACAAAAGAATGAGGGTCTATTTATAGGTGAGCAAGGCCATTAACTGAGTCCAACTAAGTTCTAGAATTTTCTAGCTTCAGTTTGACTGAATTTGGACAAGATTTAGACCAGTTTGGCTACCTTTTTTATTTGGTTTGATCCAAGAGTGAGGAGAGATAAAAATATCTTAGTATTTTTGAATTTAAAACTCATTCACGTGTGTGAAATAGGTGCCTCCTTGAAGTCTCCCCCTTTCCTTACCAAGGTGTCAAAATTGCATGATTACTCCAAAATATCTCATGTTTTTAGTAATATCTCATAGTTTTGAACTAATAAATCTTGTACTCAGTAAACTCTTCATCTTATGTGGGCATTTACTCATTTTTGGATATTTTCTTTTATTCATTGGATTTATCTCATCCCAACACTTGGATTGATCTTATTGGCTTATAGGATCCTTAATTGGACCATAATCTAAAATTTTCAAAAAATCTTGACCCTTAGGCTAAGGTCTTTTAAATAAATTTTAATTGATTCCTAATGCACCTTGGAAAATTTATTTTAATTTTCTATTTCAAGGAAACATATTTTTGATATTAGGAGAATTTATATATCCAAAAATATCTCAATATTGAATCACCACTCTCTAGAATTTTTTATCTCACTAGGCAAAACAAGGAAAAATAATATTTTCTTGTATTCAGAAATAGGGAATGACTACAAGGGATTAAAGTAGAGCCTATTCATTATTCGAGCTGAGGAGTAATCTTACATCCTCTCCCACTTGAAAAACGCGAGATGTCTACATCTCGCAAAGTGGGGGTAATCTTTCACCAACTCTTCTTCTTTCTCCCAGGTGGCATCTTCTAGAGAGGGAAGAACTTCCACTTTACTAAAAATTCTCTGAGGACTCTGCTCCCCTGAGAAGCTTCTCCCGAACATCTAGGATTTCCTCGGGGTTGGAGTACCATCTGGCCTTGAGTCAGAGAGATCAATTGTTCATCAAGCATGTGACTCAGGCTGGGTACATATTTCTTAAGCAAACTGACATGGAATACATTATGTACCTTGAGATGGGGAGGCAGAAGAAGTTTGTAGGCTAGATCGCCCACTTTCTTTATAAAAGCATATCAGTATCTGGGGAGAGAGCTTCTTGTACTTCCCTAAGGATAAGGAACTTCTTTTTGGTCGTACTCGAATGAAGACCATATCAAATTCTTCAAACTC
The DNA here is from genome assembly GCF_041138505.1 of Cibotium barometz. Lineage (NCBI taxonomy): Eukaryota > Viridiplantae > Streptophyta > Polypodiopsida > Cyatheales > Cibotiaceae > Cibotium > Cibotium barometz. Next base: position 21,635,530 of record NC_141071.1, on the reverse strand, counting down.
TCTCTCTAATCTCTTTTTTTTGCATACTGCTTTTGCCTATCTTGGGCTGCCTTTATATCTTTACGGATTGATTGCATTTGCGGGTCCATGTCATCAAGCATACTACTTTTGCCTATCTTGGGCTGCCTTTATATCTTTACGGATTGATTGCATTTGCGGGTACATGTCATCAAGCATTTGTCTGGACATTTCGACTCTGATCATCAATGGGTTAGACCAAGTCAATGGCGTAAGGCAATCTTGCCCATACAAAGCTTTGAAAGGACTCATCCCAATGCTTCGATGATAAGAAGCATTGTAAGAAAATTCGACCAGATGCAAATGGCTTAACCACTTCTTGGGTTCCCTGCCCTGCAGCATGAATCTTCTATTACCTGGTTCACTCTCTCAGTCTCTGGCCATCTGTTTTGAGGTGATAGGCTGTGCTGAGATCCAAGACAGTTCCTACTGCTTCGAAGAATGCAGTCCAAAATTTTGATGTGTATTTGGGATCTCTGTCACTTACTATCCTCCTTGGTAAGCCATGCAATCTGAAGATCTCTTTAAGGAAAACTTTGGCAACATCCACTACAGTGTATGTTTCTTTCACTGGAATCAGATGGGCAACTTTGGTTAGCTTGTCAACTACCACAAAAAATGAGTTGTAACCTGATTGCACTGAAGGTAATCCAGTGACAAAGTCCATACTGATACATTCCCACTTCATCTGTAGAATGTCTAGAGGGTGCAATTTCCCTGGCAACTTGACTCTCTGAAACATTAAGCATTTCGGCACATGATCAAGTACATCCTTTTTGAGTCTTGGCCAAAAGAAGCTTTTCTTCACTCACAGACATATAGGTTTTTATAAACCCTGGATGTCTAGCTATCAGGTTATCATGGGCTTGTCTCAGAATTTTTTCCTTTATTCCCTCATCATTGGGGATACATAGCCGATTATTATAATACATGCATCCTTCATCCAATTTGTACCCAAGAACTCAACTCATTTCCTGAGGAGTCTTGCTTTCCTGCATCAAAAGGGTAGCAATAGGGGTAAAGAATTTGTCCTGATGATTTTCTCCTTTGCTTAACTGATCAATGGATTTGACACCACTATAATTGCAAGCAAGGAGGCTTTTCTGTTGAGCGCATCTGCAACCACATTTTCTTTCCTCGACCGATACTTGATTTCAAAATCGAATTCCTGCAGGGTCTGCATCCATCTCCTTTGACGCATGTTGAGATCCCTTTGGGTGAAGATCCACTTCAGACTTTGATGATCTGTCATCAAGGTGAACCTTTGTCTCAAAAGATAATGTCTCCACAACTTCAGAGCATAAACTACAGAGAGTAACTCCAAGTCATTGGATGGCATAATTTCTTTCATGTGTTTTGAGTTTTCTAGATTCATAGGCCACTGCATGACCTTCATGCATAAGAGCACCGCCTAAGGCAAACCCACTGGCATCAGTAAAACTACCTCAAAGTGTTTGGTAAAATCTGGCAACTTAAGGATAGGGTTGGTTACTAAGGCTGTCTTCAACTTATCAAAGGCACTCTGACATATTGCAATCCATTGAAAAAGTGTACTCTTCTTGAGAAGGTTAGTTAAAGGGGATGCTATCTGAGCATACCTAGGTATAAAGATCCTATACCATCCGGTTAATCCTAGGAATCCTCTAACTTCCTTTACTGTCTTAGGTTCTAGCCATTCTACGACTACTTGGATCTTTGTTGCGGGGTGAGGAGAAATCCCATCCTTTGAAATATGAATCCCAAGTATTCCACCTAGTCAACAGAGAAAGAACACTTGCTCTTTTTTACAAAGAGTTGGTGTTTCCTTAGAATTTCCAGGACCTTGCGACAAGAACAAAATCATCCAAGTATTCTCTGAGAATATCCTGCATAAGACGATTAAATGTTACCGAGGCATTAGTCAATCAAAATGGCATGACTATGAACTCATAATGCCCATAGCGAGTATTGAATGCTGTCTTTGGAATGTCTTGCTTCTTGTTTCTAATCTGGTAGTACCCAGACTTGAGATCTATCTTTGCGAACATTTGGGTCCCACTTAACCGATCCAGAAGTTCATCAATCCTAGGAATAGGATACTTATTTTTAATTGTTAATCGATTCAATCCTCTCTAGTCAATACAAAGTCTTAACGTTCAATCTTTCTTCTTTTGAAAGAGAACGGGCGCACCCCAAGGTGAGACACTGGGTCTGACGAATCCCTGCTCTAACAATTATCTTAACTGCTCCTTAAGTTCTATGGATTCAAAGACTAGCATTTTGTATGCACACTGGGATACTGGCTGAGCTCCGGGGGTTAATTGATCTCATGATCTACTTCACGAGACGGAGGCATCTCAGTCAACTCTTTGGGGAACACATCTGCATACTCACTTAACCACTCTGGTTCTTTAGCCTTGCATTTTATGTCTACTGGATTAATCTTAACGACATAAACAACTTGCCTCTTTTTGAGCCCTTTTAATAATTTAGAAGCCTTGACTAATTCTAGCACTAGGGATCCGAAAATTCCACTTCCTTGAACTTTATTCCTGTGGAGGTCAAGGAAAGAGATGGTTTCTTTGTAACAATGAATGTTAGCTTGATTCTTGTGGAGCCAATCCACTCTAAGGATTCCATCATAGACTCCCAAGGGTAAGACTCTGAACTGGCACTCTGTTATGTTCCCATCTAGACTAAACTGAATAAGGTCTGTCTCAAGGTGTGTGAAAAGAATCTTTCCACTGGCCTATTCCACTTGCATAGGTTTCCCTGATTTTTGATTTAGGACTAATTTACGCAGACATCGTGGGGATATAAAAGAATGAGTGCTGCCTGAATCAATCAAAAGCTTGAATTGCTTACCTTGGTAACTCTGCTGGAGTGTGGAGGACTGAAAATTGACGGTTATTCCCTTCATGCTCTATTGCTGCTGCATAGATCTGTCCTTTTTCTTCCTCCACTTCATCAACTATAATGATAGCTCTGGTTGCTGCAGTAGTCTAAGGTGGAACTCTCTCTCTTTGGTTACCCCAATTCTGGGAGGGAGTTTGGAGACTGCTTTGCATGAAGGCTGCAGGCTGAGCTAGTGATTTTGGTGCAAGAACCCTGATTGGACTGATACAAAGGAGTCTTTTCTGTCTCTGAATCCTAGGACCCTCGCCTTGGCCCACAGAAGGAGATGGGAAATCCTTGAGCTGGTGCCCAAACCCCTGACATCCGAAGCATCTGTTCTCGCTTCGAATCTCTTCCCTCTGTATTCTTGAGAGAGACGGAGTTCCTGAGAAAGTACTTCGAGGGAAAGGTCTTCCTTCATTTTTGAAACTTCCCGTCTCCAGATTCTGGTTGGGACCTTGGTGTCTCTTTAGAGGCGGAAGGTTGGAAGAACTTCCCGGTGTCTGAAATCTTTTGAAGGATGAGGGAGCTAGCTTTGGTGGGACTTTTACAATGAAGGCTTTGGCAAAGTCATTCGCCATTCTGACAGCTTCTGCCATGGACATTGGCTTGGCACTTTTGACCAGTGTTTCTAAGGGTTCGTTCATTCCCCGAATGAACCTGGCCATAAGTTGCTCTTCCTACAGAGGTGGTGATGAATACTTGAGTAGAAAAGCAAATGCTTGGTGATATTCTTTGATGGTTATGCTCCCTTGGTTTAGCTCTAAAACTTCATTCATTTTGGTTTCTAAGAACCCGGGGGGACAAAACCTCTTCCTTAAATAGGCTTTAAGATCGTTCTAGGACTGGGTATTCCTATCCAGATGGTTGGTGTCACAATGGTTCCTCCATGCCACCCTGGCTGTTTCCACAATTTTCAATCTGGCAGGAGCCATTTTGCTTCGTTCATTATAGCCTATGACATCAAAATACTCTTCCATAGCTTCCACCCATTTCTCCAAAGCCTCGCCCAGGTTCTCCCCTTCTCCTTTGAAGGGTCCTGGTTGAGTTCTGTGAAGAGCCTTGTGAACGTCGGGGTCAAGCTCTTCACAGAAGGTTTTTATAAACCTTGGTGGATATTCAGCTATCAGGCTATCATGGGCTTCTATCAGAATTTTTCCCTTTATTCCCTCATCATTAGGGATACATAGTCGATTATTATAATACATGCATTCCTCATCCAATTTGTACCCAAGAACTCGACTCATTTCTTGGTGGTGAGGAGTCTTGCTTTCCTGCATCAGAAGGGTAGCAATAGGGGCAAAGAATTTATCCTGTATGATTTTCTCCTTTGCTTCACGGATCAATGGATTTGACACCATTGTAATTGAAGCAAGGAGGCTATAAAGATCCTATACCATCCAGTTAATCCTGGGAATCCTCTGACTTCCTTTACTATCTTGGGTTCTGGACATTCTACGATTGCTTGGATCTTTGCGGGGCTAGGAGAAATCCCATCCTTTGATACTATGAATCCCAAGTATTCCATCTAATCAACAAAGAAAGAACACTTGCTCTCAAAGAGATTGTTTCCTTAGGATTTCCAGGACCTTGCGCACATGATCTTCATGATCTGCAGCATTCTTTGAGTATACCAAGATATCATCAAAGAAGACAAGAACAAAATCATCCAAGTATTCTCTGAGAATATCCTACATAAGATGATTAAATGTTGCCGAGGCGTTAGTCAATCCAAATGGCATGACTGTGTACTCATAATGCCCATAGCGAGTATTAAATGCTCTCTTTGGGACGTCCTGCTCCTTGCTTCTGATTTGGTCCCAGATTTGAGATCCATCTTTGTGAACTTTTGGGTCCCACACTTAACCGATCCAAAAGTTCATCAATCCGAGGGATAGGATACTTATTTTTAATTGTTAATTAATTCAATCCTCTGTAGTCAATACAGAGTCTTATCGTTCCATCTTTCTTCTTTTGAAAGAGAACGGGCACACCCCAAGGTGAGACACTGGGTCTGATAAATCCCTACTCTAACAGTTGTCTTAACTGCTCCTTAAGCTATATGGCTTCAAGGACTGGCATTTTGTATGCACGCTGGGCTACTGGCACTGAGCTCCAGGGGTTAACTCGATCTCATGATCTACTTTGCGAGACAGAGGCATCTCAGTCAGCTCTTCGGGGAACACATCTGCATACTCACTTAACCACTCTGGTTCTTTAGCCTTGCATTTTATGTCTACTAGATTCATCTTAATGACATAAACAGCTTGCCTCTTTCTAAGCTCTTTTAATAATTTAGAAGCCTTGACTAATTGCAGCACTGGGGATCCGAAAATTCCAGTTCCTTAAACTTTATTCCCATGGAGGTGAAGGAAAGAGATGCTTCCTTTGTAACAAATGAATGTCAGCTTGATTCTTGTGGAGCCAATCCACTCCAAGGATTCCATCATAGACTCCCAAGGGTAAGACTCTGAACAAGCACTCTGTTACGTTCCCATCTAGACTAAACTGAATAAGATCTGTTTCAAGGTGTGTGAAAAGAATCTTTCCATTGGCCAATTCCACTTACATATGTTTCCCTGATTTTTGATTTAGAACTAATTTACGCAGACATCCTGGTTGGGGAAATAAAAGAATGAGTGCTTCCTGAATCAATCAAAAGCTTGAATTACTTACCCTGGTACTCGGCTGGAGTCTGCTGGAGGACTGAAAATTGACGGTTATTCCCCTGATGCTCTATTGCTGCATAGATCTGTCCTTTTCTTTCTCCACTTCATCAGCTATAGTGACAGCTCTGGTTGCTGCAGTAGTCTGAGAGGTGGAACTTTCTTTCTTTGGTTACCCCAATTCTGGGAGGGAGTTCAGAGACTGCTTTGCATGGAGGCTACAGGCTGAGCTAGCACTCTTCTGGGGTTGCCCTGATTTTGGCGTGGGGCCCTGATTAGAGACTGATACGAAGGAGTCTGTCTCTGAATCCTGGGACCCTGGCTTCCTTGGCCCACAAAAGGAGATGGGAAATCCTTGAGCTAGTGCCCAAACCCCTAACATCTGAAGCATCTGTTCTCACTTCGAAGCTCTTCCCTCTGTATTCTTGAGAGAGCCAGAGTTCTTGAGAAAGTACTTCGAGGAAAAGGTCTTCCTTCATTCTTGAAACTTCTTGTCTCGAGATTCTGGTTGGGACCTTCGTGTCTCTTTGGAGCCGGAAGGTTGGAAGAACTTCCCGGTGTCTGAAATCTTTGGAAGGATGAGGGACCTGGCTTTGGCAAGACTTTTACAATGAAGGCTTTGGCAAAGTCCTTTGCCATTCTGACAGCTTCTACCATGGACATTGGCTTGGCATTCTTGACCAGTGTGTCAAAGGGTTCGTTCATTCCTCCTCGAATGAACCTGGCCATAGGTTGCTCTTCGTCTAGAGGTGGTGAATACTTGAGTAGAAGAGAAAATGCCTGGTGAATACTTGAGTAGAAGAGAAAATGCCTGGTGATATTCTTCAATGGTTTTACTCCCCTGGTTTGGCTCTAAAAATTCATTTATTTTGGTTTCCAAGAACCCAGGGGGACAAAACCTCTTCCTTAAATAGGCTTTAAGATCGTTCCAGGACTAGTTATTCATGTCCAGGCTTTAAGATCGTTCCAGGACTAGTTATTCATGTCCAGATGGTTGGTGTCACAATGGTTCCTCCATGCCACCCTGGTTGTTTCCACAATTTTCAGCCTGGCACAAGAGCCATTTTGCTTCGTTCATTGTAGCCCCTGTGACATCAAAATACTCTTCCATAGCTTCCACCCAATTCTCCACAGCCTCGCCCATGTTCTCCCCTTCTCCTTTGAAGGGTCCTGGTGGGTGAGTTCCATGAAGAGCCTTGTAAACCTCAGGGTCAAGCTCTTCACAGAAGGTTTTTATAAACCCTGGATGATCCTAGGAATCCTCTAACTTCCTTTACTGTCTTGGGTTCTGGCCATTCTACGACTGCTTGGATCTTGGTGGGGTCAGGAGAAATCCCATCTTTTGATACTATGAATCCCAAGTATTCCACCTGGTCAACAGAGAAAGAACACTTGCTCTTTTTTGCAAAGAGTTAGTGTTTCCTTAGGATTTCCAGGACCTTGCGCACATGATCTTCATGATATGCCAAGATATCATCAAAGAAGACAAGAACAAAATCATCCAAGTATTCTCTAAGAATATCCGGCATAAGACGATTAAATGTTACCGGGGCATTAGTCAATACAAAAAATGACATGACTGTGAACTCATAATGTCCATTGAATGCTCTCTTTGGGATGTCCTGGTCCTTGCTTCCAGGAAAGAGATGGTTCCTTTGTAACAATGAATGTCAGCTTGATTCTTGTGGAGCCAATCCACTCCAAGGATTCCATCATAGACTCCCAATGGTCTAGACTAAACTGAATAAGGTGTGTCTCAAGGTGTGTGAAAAGAATCTTTCCACTGGCCAATAGGTTTCCCTGATTTTTGATTTAGCACTAATTTACGCAGACATCCTGGGAAAATAAAAGAATAAGTGCTACCTGAATCAATCAAAAGCAAATAATGAGTGCTATTGAATCAATCAAAAGCTTGAATTGCTTACCATGGTACTCTCGTGGAGTCTGGAGGACTGAAAATTGATGGTTATTCCCTTGATACTCTATTGCTGCATAGATGTGTCCTTTTTCTTCCTCCACTTCATCAGCTATAGTGACAGCTCTGGTTGTTGTAGTAGTCCGAGAGAGGTGGAACTCTCTCTCTTTGGTTACCCTAATTCTGGAAGGGAGTTTGGAGACTGCTCTGCATGGAGGCTGCAGGCTGAGCTAGCACTCTTCTGGGGTTGATCTGATTTTGACGCGGGGGACCCTGATTGGACTGATACGAAGGAGTCTGTCTCTGAATTCTGGGACCCTAGCTTCCTTGGCCCACAGAAGGAGATGGGAAATCCTTGAGCTGGTGCCCAAACCCCTGACATCCGAAGCATCTGTTCTCACTTCGAAGCTCTTCCCTCCTCTGTATTCTTGAGAGAGCCGCAGTTCCTGAGAAAGTACTTCGAGGGAAAGGTCTTTCTTCATTCTTGAAAGTTCCCATCTCCAGATTCTGGTTGGGACCTTGGTGTCTTGTTGGAGGCGGAAGGTTGGAAGAACTTCCCAGTGTCTGAAATCTTTTGAAGGATAAGGGAGCTGGCTTTGGTGGGATTTTTACAATGAAGGCTTTGGCGAAGTCTTTCGCCATTTTGACAGCTTCTGCCATGGACACTGGCTTGGCATTCTTGACCAGTGTGTCTAAGGGTTTGTCCATTCCCCGAATGAACCTGGCCATAAGTTGCTCTTCATCTCTAGATACTTGAGTAGACGAGCAAATGCCTGGTGATATTCTTCGATGGTTTTGCTCCCCTGGTTTAGCTCTAAAAATTCATTCATTTTGGTTTCTAAGAACCCAGGGAGACAAAACCTCTTCCTTAAATAGGCCTTAAGATCGTTCCAGGACTCGGTATTCCTGTCCAGATAGTTGGTGTCACAATGGTTTCTCCATGCCACCCTGGCTGTTTTTCCTTTCAACCTGGCAAGAGCCATTTTTCTCTGTTCATTGTAGCTTGTGACATCAAAATACTCTTCCATAGCTTCCACCTATTTCTCCATAGCCTCGCCCAGGTTCTCCCCTTCTACTTTGAAGGGTCTTGGCTGACTTTTGTGATGAAGACCCTTGCGAACGTCGGGGTCAAGCTCTTCTTTTTCAGAGAGAGGGTATGGCTAACGGCCACGGTTTCCTCGCCTCATGATTCTGCCAAAAATGATATATTATTAAATTTTTATTTTGATATCATCTAGGAGATCCTAACACTTAAGAGGTTCGAAAAATAATTTCTTAAACAAGATAAATGATCTTATTGGAGATCTATGACATATGTCCGATAACATATTTTACTTCATCAATTCGTCAATAAACAATCACTTATACTACAAGAAATTTTTCCACAAAACATTTCTTTATTTATAGAAAGGTAGCAATATGTACATAGAGCAGCTTGGCTCCAAAAGTCAAAATCTCCTCGGGAGACGTATAAGACGACGGTACTAGGCTATAGACATGCCCTAGTACAAATGTTCGCTTACTGCCAAGGGAGCTACTATCTTCTCCTTAGGAATAAAGTGACTAAGGAGTCTATAGATTTGGCAGGAAAGTCTGAAATTTCGAGGCCTTGAGTGATATAAAATAACACCATGTATCACTTTCAGCTTCATCAGAATCATGGTGGTCAATGAGAGATTCTGCCTCAGCATCGCACGCTGGTCGCAAGAGGCGTGGACATACTGCCCTGCAAACCACTTGTGCTGCCGTCTCTCCGCTGGGTCAAGGAAATATAGATCCTCGAAATGTCCTACGAGTCTTGTAAGATTCCTCCCTACAGCTTTTGAGGTGTACAGGTGTAAGAACCTCCCCTTCTAATCTTATAATTATTCCCCTCTCTGAAATAAAAGAAAGATCCTATTTTACCCTGTGTTAGCCTAGAGAGAGAAAATGTCTAGAGGGAGGTAATCCAAAATTGAGATATTTTTGGATATAAAAAGCCTCCTAGTATCTAAAATGGTTTCCCTTGAAATAGAAATTCAAAAAGAACTTTCCAATGTGCAATTGGAATTAATTGAAAATAGGTATAAAGGACCTTAGCAGCCTAAGGGTCTAGATTTTTTGAAATTTTTGGATTATGGTCCGATTAAGGTTCCTATGGGCCAATAAGATCAATCCAAGTGTGGGGAGGAGATAAATCCAATTTATAAAAGAAAAATACCCAAAAATGAGTAAATTTCCACATAAAATGAAGGGTTGACTGAGTACAAGGTTTATTAGTAAAAAAAATTGTGAATATTACTAAAAAAATGAGATATTTTAGGTATAATGATACATTTTTGACACCTTGGTAAGGAGAAGGGGGCTCTTCAAGGAGGCACCTAAGTGTGGGGGAGTTTTAAACTCAAAAATAATAAGATATTTTTATCTCTCCTCTCTCATGGATCAAACCAAATCAAAAAGGGAGCCAAACTGGTACAAATTTTATCCAAAATTCAGCCAAACTGAACTTGGAAAATTCTAGAAACTAGTTGAACTTGGTTAGAGGACTCCCTCACCTATAAATAGACCCTTAGCCCTTTGTAAAAAAATATGAGAACTATACCATGCCAGTATTATACTGAAATAATGATATTTTCTATTATCCTAAAAATCCTCTACAAATTGAAGAGATTGGAGCTTCTCTCTCTCTTCAACCTTCATTGGAGTCTTCATCAACATACCAAACCAATTGATTGGTTGGAGGCCTCTCCATTGACTAAAGAATCAAGCAAATTAAGAGGTAAAGTGTGGTTTATGGCCTTTTTTCTTAAATCTCAAAATGTTTCTCACTTCTCAACCCCTCTCAAGCTTGAGAAGCATTCAATTGAATGGCTCTTTGATGCAATTGGAACTCTCTAATGAATTCTAGTGATAAATCTTATAAATTTTACATTTATGCTTAAATTAGAATGTTTTTTAAGCATATCTCTCTCTCCCCCAAAGAATGGTCATTCCTATGACCTATTCTATATTCAAATGATGCTTCTCATGAAGCAATTCTCAAATCTAAAAGTAAATTCTATGCTTGTCAAATTTGAGGCCAAAGAAGTGGCTTTTTAATGCTTTTATGCTATTTAATTAGAAAACCTGGGAATCAAGTCTATAATTGGATATTGATCCAAATAATAGTTATTCTATCATATGGTATTACTAAACTTTATGCTTTCAAAATTATTGAAAATTATCAGTGAAAAGAGGACTTCCTACCATATTCTAGGATTAATCATCCTAGGTTAATTGAAAAATTCTCATCATAACCATGCAAAAAATTGATTTTAATATTTATGCATAAATAGTTAATTAGCAAAAAGAGAAATTTCTAGTAATTCATTTTTATGATGAAAGAGGAATTCCCACCATATTTGGAATCCAATCAATTGAATGAGAAAGTGGAATTCCTAGCATATTGGAATTATTGAATGAGAAAAGTGAAATTCCTAGCATATTGGAATTATTGGATATTTGGAATCCAATCAATTGAATGAGAAAAGTTGAATTCCTAGTATATTGAAATTATTGGATATTTTATTTAAATTCAAAGATGAATTTTACATAAATTCATTTTATCTACGAGAAATAATTAAATGGTAAAAGAGGAATTCCTATGACATTTGGAATTCCATCATTTAGATGGGAAAAGAGAAATTCCTAGCATATTGGAATTATTGGATATTTTATTTAAATTCAAAGATGAATTTTAGATAGATTTATTTTATCTATGAGAAATAATTAAATGGTAAAAGAGGAATTCCTATGACATTTGGAATTCCATCATTTAGATGGGAAAAGAGAAGTCCCTAGCATATTGGAGTTATTAGATATTTTATTTAAATTCAAAGATGAATTTTAGATAAGTTTATTTTATCTATGAGAAATAATAAAATTATAAAAGAGAAATTCCTATGACATTTGGAATTCCACCATTTAGATGGGAAAAGAGAAATTCCTAGCATATTGGAATTATTGAATATTTTATTTAAATTCAAAGATAAATTTTAGATAAATTTATTTTATCTATGAGAAATAATTAAATGGTAAATGAGAAATTCCTATGACATTTGAAATTCCATCATTTAGATGGGAAAAGAGAAATTCCTAGCATATTGGAATTATTGGATATTTTATTTAAATTCAAAGATGAATTTTAGATAAATTTATTTTATCTATGAGAAATATTTAAATGGTAAAAGAGGAATTCCTATAAAAATTGGAATTCAATCATTTAGATGGAAAAAGAGATATTCCTAGCATATTGAATTAATGGAAATTTTAGTTTAGATGAAATTATTTTATGAGAAATATTTGATGATAAAAGAGGAGTTTCCGTGACATTGGAATGTAAATAATTAAATGCAAAAAGAGGAATTCCCATGGTATTTGAGATCCAAGAAATTAAATGAGAAGAAGAGGAATTTTTAGTATAATTCAATTTATGATTATTTATCAAAAGTGAAAATATGGGTAGAATTGATTTCTGTAAATCCCATGAATTCTTTTATTCAAAAGAGGAATATTGAATATAATTCAAATGAGAAATTGATAAGGAATATGAAAATAGTCGTCGAGAAAAAGAATCTTTATCTAAGCCAAGCAATTGGCAAAAATTTAGAAAAAGTCCCATTATCGGTATCAAAGTAGAAAAAGCTACTAAATGGGAATAGGATGTGGAATGGATGTGATAAGATGTAAACGGGATGCGATAGGATGTGAATGGATGTGATAAGATGTAAATGAGATGTGATAAGATGTAAATGGGATGTGATAGGATGTGGTGTAATGAAAATGAATGTGGATGAGATGTGAAGTAAATGGATGTGGATGTGAATGATGAGATGAGAATGAGAAGAGAGAATATGTGAAAGGGTGAGATGGAAAGTAAATGGATGTGGATGTGTATGTGATGAAAATGGATGTGAATGTATAAGTGATGAAGAATGGATGTGGATATGTATGTGAAAGAATGGATGTGGATGTATGTGACAGAATGGATGTGGATGTGTATGTGAAGAATGGATGTGGATGTGTATGTGAAACAATGGATGTGGATGTGTATGCGAAGAATGGATGTGGATGTGTATGTGAAAGAATGGATGTGGATGTATATGAAAGCATGGATGTGGATGTGTATGTGAAAGAATGGATGTGGATGTGTATGTGAAAGAATGTGATGTGATGTAAAGAGATATGATGTGATGTAAAGAGATGTGATGTGACATGAATATATATGTGGATGCGAAGTGATAGGTGTGAATGTATGGATAGATGTGGGTAGTCGTACATGATGGATGTGGATGAATGAGATGAGATGTGTATGAATGAGACATGATGTGGATGTGATATAATGTGGATGTGTAATGTGGATGTGATGAATGAGATATGATGTGGATAGATGTGATGTGATGTAATGTGGATAGAATGTATGTGATGGGATGGTGATGAGAATGAATGTGATGGATATAAATGAGATGTGATGTGAATAGATGTGGATGTGATGAGATGAAAAATGATGTGATTGGATGAGAATGGGAATACATATGAAATGGATGTGGATTAAATAATGTGGGTTGATGTGGAACAATGTGGAAAGATGAGAGTTCGTTATAGAATCTGCATTTATGGCCTATTTTTAAATGACTGTTTTATGTCAAAAATATTGGGGAAGCATTTTGACCGTCTTGTGAATGAGGTCGTGGAGACCTAACTGATAAAGTTGCAACAGCTGACGGAGAGTCAACGGAGGACCTCTCGCGTAGCAAGGTCGGCCAAGGTCTTGACCAGCCTCGATTTAAATGGTGAGCTCCGGTGCGGTGGATGAGGGACCAAGGAAGTGGCCTATGAGTGAAGCGCTAGGTGAGCTGCGAAGGATCCTAGAGGGTGCTGACCATATGGTGCTTGGGCTATGGGTTGCCAAAGATACCCACACATGCGTCGGGGAAGATATTGGAACAAGGAGTAAGAGTTGTTTTCTGAAACCGAGCATGGATCTGGTTGATAGACCTTACTGGTCCTCAACAGATGAGTCCATGGCTCTTTTATATGGATCTTTTGGTTGATCTTGCTGATCTTCAATGGAGATTCCATCTTGATTTTTATAAGTGAATATATTTCCGGGTACTATGAGCTAGGAACTATATCGAAAAGGCCCCTAAGTGGACAAGTGGTGAGTGTTCTGGTTACTAATGATGCCATAGGTACACCGATGAAGGAATGAGTGAAAATTAGGATTCAACCGGATATTAAATGCTCACAGAAGATGAAGAGTTGACTATGAACAAGGGTTATTAGTAAAAAACTATGAGTATTACTAAAAAAATGAGATATTTTGGGTATAATGATTCCATTTTGACATGTGTAAGGAAGGAGAGTCCCTTCAAAGAGGCGCCTACTTCACATGCTTGAATGAGTTTTAAACTAAAAAATAATGTGATATTTTTATCTCTCCTCTCTCTTGGATCAAACCGAATCAAAAAGGAACCAAACTAGGTCCAAATTCAACCAAACTGAATCTAGAAAATTCTAAAAATCAGTTGGTCTTGGTTAGAGTCTCCCTCTCCTATAAATAGAACCTGAGCCCTTTGTAAAAAAATAGGAGAATTATACTATGCCAGAATTATGCTGAAATAATGATAATTTTTACTATTCTCTAAAATTCTCTCCAAATTAAAGAAATTGAAGCTTCCCTCCTTCAATCTCCATTGGTGGCTCCATCAACATACCACACCAATTGATTGGTTGGGGGCCTCTATCGTGATCAAAGAATCAAGCAATTTGTAAGGTAAAAGGGTGAGTTTTGATCTTTTTCTATAATTTCTCAACGTTTCTCTCTTCTCAACCCCTCTCAAGCTTGAGAAGGTTAATTGGAATGGCTTTTTAATGCTATTGAAGTTAATTGATGAATGGTAGTAAGAAAATACATAAATTTCCATTTATGCTTAATTTTAATGGTTTTTATGATTTTTGTCTTCTCTAAAATGAATATGATGTTATGCCTCGTTTTTAAAAAAGACATTCCCCTCTCTTCTTTAGTAAATCCAACCATTCTTTATCCTAGATGAATGATTAATGGATAAAATCAAGTTTTTTCATAATGTTTCTCTTAAATAAGTAGACAATGTTTACATTAGAATGATTTAAATACTCTTGGTGAAATTCTAATTAATTTTAGAGAGTTAAAAATTGAAAAATGGTCAGCCATACAAAGGAGGTTATGGTGAAATTTTCTAAAATTGTGTAAAATAAGTTTTACTTTTTTTTTTAAATTCAAAAAGAGTAATTCCCATCGTATATGTATTCTTAAAGTGTTATTTTTCATCCTAGGTATAGAAAAATACATACTAAAAATATTTTATTAAGAAAGTGTTACTTTCTTTAGAATTAAATTCTATGCATAGAAGGAAGCATATTGAAATTGTTATTTTGATTATAAAAGTGTTATTTTCATCATAAATGATTTTTATGCATAAATTAGATGCATAAAAGAAATTCTTTTATATTAAAAGCATAATTTTCATCATAAATGATTTGTATGCATAAACATATGCACAAAAGATTTTTTTATATTAAAAGCGTGATTTTCATCATAATGGATTTTATGCATAAATTAGATGCATAAAAGAAATTATTTTATATTAAAAGAGTGATTTTCATCATAAATGATTTGTATGCATAAACATATGCATAAAAGATTTTTTTATATTGAAAGTGTAATTTTCATCATAAATGGATTTTATGCATAAATTAGATGCATAAGAGAAATTCTTTTATTCTAAAAGTGTAATTCCTACTAAATTGGATTTATGCATGGAAAGATGCATAAAGAATTTATTTTAATTCAAAAGAGTTATTTTAATTCAAAAGAGTTATTTTCATCAATTTTGATTTTATGCATAGAAAGATGCATAAAGAAATCTATTTTTAGTTCAAAAGAGTTATTTTCATCAATTTTGATTTTATGCATAGAATGATGCATAAAGAAATCTATTTTTAGTTCAAAAGAGTTATTTTTATCAATTTTGATTTTATGCATAGAATGATGCATAAAGAAATCTATTTTTAGTTCAAAAGAGTTATTTTCATCAATTTTGATTTTATGCATAGAATGATGCATAAAGAAATCTATTTTTAGTTCAAAAGAGTTATTTTCATCAATTTTGATTTTATGCATAGAAAGATGCATAAAGAAATCTATTTTTAGTTCAAAAGAGTTATTTTCATCAATTTTGATTTTATGCATAGGAAGATGCATAAAAGATTGATTTTTAATTCAAAAGTGTCATTCTCATTTAAAATGAATTTATGCATAGGAAGATGCATAAAAGATTGATTTTTATTTCGAAAGTGTTATTCTCCTTAAAATGGAATTTATGCATAAATAGATACGTAAAGAAATCTTATATCAAAAATCAAAATTCTCTTGTATTCTATAAATAGATATGAGGATGTGAAATGAATCAGATAGATGAAAATGAACAAAGAATGAATGTAGATATATGTATGTGAAAGAATGGATGTAGATGTATGTATGTGAAGGATGTATGTGAAAGGAAAGATGTATGTGTATGTGATAAGTATGAATGTGGATGTATGTGGAAGAATATATGTGGATGTGAATGTGAAGGATACGAACGAGATTAGAGGCGATGAGATGTGATGTAAATTGGATAGATATGAATGATAAGGGATGTGAATGAATGATATAAGGTGTGAATGAATATGATAACACATGAATCGGGATGTGAATGAATGATAAGGGATGTGAATGGATGTGATGTGATGTGAATTGGGATGTGACTGAATGATAAGGAACGTGAATGAATGTGTTAGCATGTGAATCGAGACGTGAATTGGGATGTGACTGAACGATAAGGAACGTGAATGAATGTGTTAGCATGTGAATCGAGACGTGAATGAATGTGTTAGCATGTGAATCGAGATGTGAATGAATGAAATGTGATGTGAAGTGGATGTGATAAGATGCAATGTAAACTGAATATATGTTAATGTGAAGTGGATGTGATAAGATGCAATGTAAACTGAATATATGTTAATGTATGAGAAGTGATGAGATGTATGGTAGATGCAGTTGGATGAGATCTGATGAGGATAAATGAAGAAATAAGTGACGAAATAGAAAAAGATGTGATTAGATAAAAATGGGGAATGCTTATGAATGTGAATTGAAGTAGATGAATGTATGAATAATGTGGATTGATGTAGATGAAGGTATGAATAATGTGGATTGATGTGAATGAATGTATGGATGATGTGGATGTGGATGTGGATGTGGATATATGGATGAGGATGTGGATGTGGATGTGGATGTATGGATGTATGGATGAGGATGTGGATGTGGATGTGGATGTATGGATGTATGGATGTAGATGTGGAAATGGATGTGGATGTGGATGTGGATGTGGATGTGGATGTGGATGTGAATGTATAAATGTGGATGTGGATGTGGATGTATGGATGTGGATGTGGATGTATGGATGTGGATGTGGATGTATGAATGTGGATGTGGATGTGGATGTGGAAATGGATGTATGGATGTGGATATGGATGTATAGATGTGGATGTGGATGTATGAATGTGGATGTGGATGTGGATGTGGATGTAGATGTGGATGTATGAATGTGGATGTGAAAATGGATGTATGGATGTGGATGTGGATGTGGATATATGAATGTGGATGTGGATGTGGATATATGGATGTGGATGTGGATGTGGATATATGGATGTAGATATGGAATGTGGATGTGTATGTATGGATGTGGAGTGGATGTGGATGTGGATGTGGATATATGGATGTAGATATGGAATGTGGATGTGTATGTATGAATGCGGATATGGATGTGGATGTATGGATTTGGACGTATGGATGTGGAATAACGAATGTGGAATAATGAATGCGACTGTGTATGTGAAATGATGTGACGATGACATGAATGAATCTGATGTGATGAGATGAAATTGATGTGATTGGATGAGAATGGGTACACATATGAATTGAATGTGGAATAAGTAATGTGGACTGATGAGAGGGATAATGTGGAAAGACGAGAGTTCATTATAGAAACTGTATTTGTGACCTGTTTGTAAATGACTATTTTATGTATTTGTGACCTGTTTGTAAATGACTATTTTATGTCAAGAATGCTGGGGAAGCATTTTGACCGTCTTGTGAATAAGGTCGTGGAGACCTAACTGATAAAGTTGCAAAACAGATGAGAAAAGTCAACGGAGGACGTCTCGCGTAGCAAGGTCGGGCCGAGGTCTTGACCAGCCTCGGTTTGATTTAAATGGTGAGCTTCCGGTACGGTGGATGAGGGACCAAGGAAGCGGCCTATGAGTGAAGCACTAGGTGACCTGCGAAGGATCCTAGAGGGTGCTGACCATACGGTGCTCAGGCTCTGGGTCGCCGAAGATACCCACACGTGCGTCGTGGAAGATATTGAAACAAGGAGTAAGAGTTGTTTTCTGAATTCGGGTGTGGATCTGGTTGATTGACATTGCTGGTCCTCAACGGATGAGTCCATGACTCTTTTATATGGATCTGTTGGTTGATCTTGCTGATCTTCCATGGAGATTTCATTTTGTTATGTGAATATATTACCGGTTACTATTATGAGCTAGGAACTATCGAAAAGGCCACTGTGTGAACAGGTGGTGGGCGTTCTGGTTGCCAATGATGCCAAAAGTACACTGATGAAGGAATGATTGCAAATAAGGATTCAACCAGAGATTTTGAAGATTGTGATTAGTGACACAATAGTTTCATTAAAGGATTGTTTTAAAGATAGGTGATGCTGAGAAAAAAGGCAATTTCGTAAGTGGTGTGACTAGTTTTATGTTGCGTGAAATCAAAACCGATGAGAATAACTCTTTTGAAATAAAAATAAATTTCTTTATGCATCTTTCTATGCATAAAATCAAAATTAATGAGAATAACACTTTTGAAATAAAAATAAATTTCTTTATGCATCTTTCTATGCATAAAATCAAAATTTGATGAAAGTAACACTTTTATAATAAAAAAATTCTTTTATGCATCTATTTATGCATAAAAATCAATTTTGATGAAAGTAACACTTTTATAATCAAAATATTCCCAATATGCATCTTTCTATGCATAGAAATCAATTCTAATGAAAATAATACTTTTATAATAAAAATTTTTCTAATATGCATTTTTGTATGCATAGAATAAAAATAACACTTTTATAATACACAAGCGGTGGGGATTACTCTTTTTGAATAATAAAAAGATAAAACTTATTTCACCAAATTTAAGAAAATTTTGCCATAACCTTCTTTGTATGGCTGACAATTTTTCAAATTTTTCACTCTAAAATGTACTAAAAATTATCCAAGATGATTTAAATCATTCTAATCTAATCAATTTCCACTTTACTAAGAGAACAATATGAAAAGTTTAATTCCATCAATTTGATTATACATATAGGATAAAGAAAGGCTGAATTCAATAATGAAGAGAAGGGGGAAAGCCTTTCTGTACGGCATAACATCCATTTTCATTTTAAAGAAAGCAAAAATCAGAAAACCATAAAATAGAATAAGAAAAAGTAGAATTTCTAACTTACTAGGAGTTTTGTGAGCTTTCTTTTGGCTTGATGGTTTGAGGGATCTACTCTTGTTTGTAACAAGAGTGGCCACCAATTCTTTTGAAGAGGAAATGGTCAAAAATAAATGAATTATCAATGAATTCACTATTTTTGGCTCTAGGGAGGAGTAGAGTAACAGTGCATAAAATACTATTAACCATTTACAAAGGGGGAGGCTTCATTTATAGGAACAAGTGAGCCTCTAACCAAGCAAACTGATTTTAGGGGAATAATTATAAGATCAGAAGGGAAGGTTCTTACACCTGCACACCTCAAAAGTTGAAGGGAGGAATCTTACAATTACAGACTTATCTTGAAGGAATCAATGCTTTTTTCCTAATTGAATCAGGCACAGCCATTGATCTATTCATTTGAGAAGTCTTCAGGTTATTATTTAGCTATTCAAGTTCTAAGAGTATTCCTATTAATCAATTTATTATTAAAACTCTACTGATTCCAGCCCCATCCCCAGCCCGTTAGCCACCGCGCCCAACCACTGGAATTGGTAGAACCAGACAAGTACTCACCCACCCATAATTGAATGCTTTTCTTAACTTTTGCTTTAGAATATAGATACGTACACACTCCTCTTTAAATTTTAACTTATAAAACAATCCATTGATGACAAACAATTATTGGTTACAGATATCATAACTCAAAATTTCCATCCAGTTCCTTGTTTCTCAAAAACAGGTATCACTCAAGACTCTCCATCGAGACCAGCTGGCCAGCAACGAGATCCAGTAATAACAGATTACAATAATTTTTCGTCATCATACATATATATCTTCCACGACATACGCATGGGTACCTAAGCACCACGAGCCCATGCATCACCTGGTCAGAACCCTCCAGGATCCTTCTTAGGTGTCCTGGCACTTCACTCTGGGATCGCTTTGTCGGCCCTCGCCCATCGTACACCGAAAGCACACCATTTTTCACCATACCAAGGCTGGTCAAGACCACGTGAGCCGTCCTTTGAACACTCCCCGCCAGCTATTTTGCAATTGAACTTCCCTTAGAAAAACACATATACCAAATGCTCCCTTCAGCATTCTGGCGTAAGACAGTCCTTATTCTTTTATGCATCTATTTATGCAGAAAAATCAATATTGGTGAAAGTAACACTTTTATAATTTAAAAAACTCTTATGCATCATTTTATGCATAAAAATCAATATTGGTGAAAGTAACACTTTCATAATTTAAAAAAATTCTTTTATGCATCACTTTATGCATAAAAATCAATATTGGTGAAAGTAACACTTTTATAATAAAAATATTTCCAAATATGCATCTTTCTATGCATAGAATTTAAATCTAATGAAAATCACAATTTTATAATAATAAAAAATATCCAATATGCATCTTTCTATGCATAGAATTTAAATCTAATGAAAATCACACTTTTATAATAAAAAATATCCAATATGCATCTTTCTATGCATAGAATTTAAATCTAATGAAAATCACACTTTTATAATAAAAAAATATCCAATATGCATCTTTCTATGCATAGAAATTAATTCTAATGGAAATAACACTTTTATAATAAAAATATTTCTAATATGCATTTTTCTATATGCATAGAATGAAAATAACACTTTTAGAATACACAAACAGTGGGGATTACTCTTTTTGAATAATAAAAGATAAAACTTATTTTACAAAATTCAAGAAAATTTTGCCATAACCTCCTTTGTATGGCTGACCATTTTTCAAATTTTTTCATTCTCAAGTTACTTAGAAATTATCCCAAATGATTTAAAGCATTATAAACTAATCAAATTCTACTTTTTAAAGAGAAACAATATGAAAAGTTTAATTCTAAGAATTTGATTATATATCTAGGATGAAGAAAGGCTGAATTCAAGAATGAAGAGAGGGGGGAAGCCTTTCCAACTAGGCATAACATCATTTTTCATTTTAAAGAAAACAAAAATTAGAAAACCATTAAATGGAATAAAGAAAAAGTAGGATTTCTAGCTTACATGAATTTTTGTGAGCTTTCCTTTGGCTTGATGGTTTGAGGGATCTACTCTTGTTTGTAACAAGAGTGGCCACCAATTCTTTTGAAGAGGAAATGGTCAAAAACTAATGAATTATCAATAAATTCACTGTTTTTGGCTATGGGGAGAGGAGTAGAGTAACAGTGCATAAAATACTATTAAGCTTCTACAAAGGAGGAGGCTTCTATTTATAGGAAAAAGTGAGCTTCTAACCAAGCAAACTGATTCTAGAATTTTCCAGATCAGTTTGGTCAATTTTTGACCATTTTTGGGTCAGTTTAGTTTACTTTTTAGATCTAGTTTTGAATTAGGAGAGAAGAGAGATGAAATATCTAATTTTATTCATTTAAAATTCAAAAGCATTCATGAGGGGGAATCCCCACTCTGAGGTGCCAAAAATTCATTTTTTTAGTATTTCCTTTGGTCCTTAGTCCACTCTTCGTCTTATGTGAGTATTTACTCATTTTTTGGGGGGATTTTCTTTATTTCTTCAATTTACCTCCTCCCTACATTATTTGGATTAATCTTATTGGTCCATAGGAACCTTAATTTAAAATTTTCAAAAAATCTTGACCCTTAGGATAAGGCCTTTTGAACAGATTATAATTTATTTCTAATGCACCTTCTGAAATTCTTTTTGAACTTCTGTTTCGGGGGAATTTATTTTAATAAGATGAGATAATTTTCTATCCAAAAATATTTAAAAATTGAATCACCTCTCTCTAGAAGATTTTCTCTCTCTAGGCCAAAACAGGTAGAAACAGGATCTTTTATATTTCTGAAGAGGGATTTGATTACAGGGGAAGATACTGGACTTCTTGAGAGGCTGGGGAGGAACCTTACATTCTCTCCCACTTGAAAATACGAGATGTCCTCAAACTGGGGATAATCCCACAACAGTTTGGCTTCTTTCTCCTAGGTGGCATCTTCAAAAGGATAGAACTTCCATTCAACCAATAATTCTCTCAGAATTCTATTCCTGAGAACCTTCTCTTGAACATCAAGGATTTCTTCAGGTTGGAGTTCCATCTACCCTTGGGTTGAAGAAGTTAAGATTTCATCATCAAGCACATGATTCGGGCTTGGTACATACTTTTTAAGTAGGCTGACATGAAATACATTATGTACTTTGAGATGAGGAGGCAGAAGAAGTTCGTAGGCTGTCACCTACTTTCTTTGTAATCAGATATGGCCCACAATATCTGGGGGATAACTTCTTGTACTTCCCAAGAGATAGAGAACTTATTTTAGGGCATACTCGAATGAAGAATATATCTGCTTCTTAGAATTTTCTGTTTGTCTGTCTGCTTATCTGCATACTGTTTCTGTCTATCCTAGGTAGCTTTTATATCTTTGCAAATTAATTGCATCTGCTACTCCATGTCGTCAAGCATCTGTCTTGACATCTCGACCCTAATCAATGGGTCAGACCAAGTTAATGCAGTTAAGCAATCTTGTCCATACAGAGGTTTGAAAGGGCTCATCCCATTACTTCAGTGAAGGAGCATTGTAGGCAAACTCGACTAGGTGCAGATAACTTAGCCACTTCTTGGGTTCCCTGCCACAGCATGAGCGAAGTATATCTTCGATTACTTGGTTTATCCTTTTTGTTTGACCGTCGGTCTCGGGGGTAAGCTGTGCTGAGATCCAAGAAGGTTCCTACTGCTTCGAAAAATGCAATCCAGAATCTTGACGTGAATGTGGTGTCTCGATCACTTACTATTCTTCTGGGTAGGCCATGCAATCTGAAGATTTCCTTGAGGAACACTCTGGCCACATCCACTGCAGTGTAGGTTTCTTTTACTAGAATCAGATGGGCAACTTTGGTTAGTCTATCATCTACCACAAAGATGGAGGTGTAACCTGATTGCACTGAAGGTAATCCAGTAATAAAATCCATACTGATGCATTCCCACTTCATCTGGGGGATGTCTAATGGATGTAACTTCCCAGGCATTTTTACTCTCTCGGCCTTGACTTTTTGACATGTCAGACATTGACGTACATGATTAAGTACATCCTTTTTTAGTCCAGGCCAAAAGAAGATTCTCTTTACTCTTCACAGACATGTAGGTTTTGATGAAACCTGGATGTCCTACAATAAGGCTGTCATGGGCTTCATTCAAAATTCGACCCTTAGTTCCCTCATCATTGGGAATGCATAGCCTGCGATTATAATACATAATTCCATCATCCAGGCTTTACCCTTGAACTCGGTTTAACTCCTGTGGAGTTTTGCTTTCCTGCATAAGTAGGGTAGCAATAGGGCCAAAGAATCTATCCTGTATGATCTTCTCTCTTGCTTCAATAATCAAAGGATTTGACACTACAGTAATTGCAAGCAAGGAGGCTTTTCTACTGAGGGCATCTGCTACCACATTTTCTTTGCCTGGGCGGTACTTGATTTCAAAATCAGATTCTTGTAGGGTCTGCATCCACCTTCTTTGGCGCATGTTGAGATCCTTCTGAGTGAAGATCCACTTTAAGCTCTGATGATCTGTCATCAAAGTGAATCTTTGACCCAGTAGGTAATCTCTCCACAACTTCAGGGTATATACTACTGAAAGTAGTTCCAGGTCGTGGACAGCATAATTCCTCTCATGTATTCTGAGTTTTCGAGATTCATAGGCTATTGCATGACCTTCCTGCATGAGTGCACCTCCCAGAGCAAAACCACTGGCATCAGTTTACTACCTCAAAGGGTAGAGAGAAATCTGGCAACTTTAGAACAGGATTGGTTACCAAGGCGATCTTCAGCTTATCAAAAGCACTCAGGCACCTGGTAGACCATTGAAACGGGGTATTCTCCTTGAGAAGATTAGTCAGGGGGGAAGCTATGAGAGCATACTTTGGTATAAAAATTCTATACCAGCCAGTTAATCCCAAGAATCCCCTGACTTCTTGGTGCTTCCTTAGAATCTCAAGAACTTTTCTGATATGAGCTTCATGGTCAGCTGCATTCTTTGAATAAATTAGAATATCATCAAAGAAAACAAGAACAAAATCATCCAAGTATTCTCTGAGAATGTCCTACATTAGGCGATTGAATGGGGCATTTGTCAATCCAAACGGCATGACAGTGAATTCATAATGCCCATACTACCGAGTATTGATGGCTGTCTTCGATCTTGCTCATTAATCCTGATCTGATAATACCCTGATTTGAGATCTATCTTTGTGAAGATCTGGGTTCCACTTAGCCTGTCCAAAAGCTCATCAATTCTGGGGATAGGATACTTATTCTTAACTGTTAAGCTGATTGAGACCTCTGTAGTCCACACAGAGTCTTAGCGTTCCATCTTTCTTTTTCTGAAAGAGAACTGGCACACCCCAAGGTGAAACACTGGGTCTTACAAACCCTTGTTCTAACAGCTGTCTAAGCTGTTCCTTGAGTTCGATGGCTTCAGGAATTGGCATTTTGTACGTGCGCAGGGCTACTGGTGGCTAAGCTCCGGGGGTCAATTCTATCTCATGATCTACTTTCCAAATTAGAGGCATCTCAATTAATTCTGCTAGGAATAAATCATCATAATCACTTAACCATTCAGGTTCTTTAGCTTTTAACTTTGAGTCTATTGGATTCATTTTAACAACATAAATGAGCTGCTTCTTTCTAAGTCCTTTTAGTAACTTAGAAGCTTTTACTAATTGCAAACTTGGGGATCCTAAAATTCTGGTTCCTTGAACTTTATTTTTGTGAAGGTCACGGAAGGAAATGGTTCCATTATGACAGTGAATGTCAGCTTGTTTTTGTGGAGACAATCCATTCCAAGGATCCCGTCGAAAACTCCCAAAGGTATAACTCTGAAAACTGACAGTCAATTAAATTCCCATATAGATTGAACTGAATACGATCTGTCTCAAGGTGAGTGAAAAGAATCTTCCCACTGGCCAATTCAACTTGCATAGGTTTCCCTGATTTCTGTTCTAAGACTAGCTTACGCAAGCATCTTGGAAAAGTGAAAGAATGAGTACTGCTTGAATCAATCAAAAGCTTAAAAGGCTTACCTTGATACTCAGCTGGAGTATGGATGACTGAGAATTGACGGTTTAGCCCTTGGTTTTCAATTGCTGCATAAATCTATCCTCTTTCCTCTTCCACTACTTCTGCGATTTTGACTGCTCTGGCTGCTCTGCAGTCTGAGGCAGAACTCTTTTTCTTTGGTTGCTCCAATTCTGGGAAGGAGTTCTGAGGCTACTCTCCACAGAGGCAGATGGCTGAGCTGGAGTTCTCCTGGGATTTGCCTAATTTTGACAAGATGGACCCTGATTTGACTGATAGGAAGGGGTTGGTTGTGTTACTTGTGTTATAAAAAGTGAGGCCTCCTGCCCTTTATATAGGGTTCACCAAGGGCTAGGGTTGGGCCAACCGAAGATCCCTTTTCCACCCAGATGCCCACTTTATTTGGAGTGTATTCACACATACATGACCACTTTCTCTCACCCTTTATCAATTGTATATCATATATTTCAACACGTTTGAGTCCTGTTTTGCGGAGATAGAGATGATTTTGTGTCCCAATCATGGAGTAGTCATGTTTGTCACATGAAGGGTCTACCCAGGATGCTATCGAGGCGGCGTTACGAAAGTCCATGATTACAAATGTGAGTTTGAAGGTCATGTCACAGACTCTAATCTTGAGGTCTTGCGCTAAGCCCAGGGGTTGTGTAGATTTCCAATCCACAAAAAGCTTTATCAACAATGCGATGGGGATCAAGGTCCCAGTTTTCCTAGTACGTTCTTGTGACTATGCTTACACCCGCACCTCTATCTAGGATGCCTCTAATAGCATATCTATTATAGGAAATGGGTAAGGCTACGTTTGTGCCATCACCTTCAAAGTAGTGGCCCAACGCATTTACTCAAACTATTGGTGTGCCTTTGGGTTGTGGGTTGTGTAGTGGAGTAGTTTAGGAGGATGGGACTCAGATTCGTCCGAGGAATCTCAGTTACCTCTTCTCCATGGAAGCCACCTTCCATCCAATCCCTAAGGTCATTCCATAAATGTGGATTTCCTTTTAACAAGGTTATAATGGGTATTTGGATTTGGGAAGAAAGGAAGGCTGAGAGGCCGGCAAGGTTGCTTTGATGAGGAGCATCCTCGGGTGCGGGGCCTTGATTATAAGGTGGACCAACAATGGTATATGAAAATTTAATGTGGTCCTTATTAAAGGGGGTGGAGGTTGAGATTTGGGTGCCATAGGAGGGTAAAATACCTCAAGAAATTTTGTGTGGGCACTTCGTGAGTCTTTGTTAGACTTTGTGTCACTGTTCGCATCATCCAATTGTTAGATGTGAACGTGAGCTTTGGGCTTGGCTACCTGTGGAAGAGGCACTGGGAGGATCACATGTGGGGCAAGATCTTCATTTGTCAATGCCATAGAAAACAATTAAAAAACTAAATTTTGACACCTCAGAGTGGGGATCTCCACTCATGAAGTAGGCACCTTTTTCTCATCATTACCCCCAATTTTTAAATCAATTAAATGAGATATTTCATCTCTCCTCTCTCCTATTTCAAAACTAGATCCAAAAAGTAAGCTGAGCTGACCCACCTATCTGATTCACATCACATCTATTCACCTCACCATTCACATCTCATCACATCTATTCACCTCACATCTCATCTATTCACCTCACATCTCACATCTCATCACATCTATTCACCTCACATCTCATCACCTCTATTCACCTCACATCTCATCTATTCACCTCACATCTCACATCTCATCACATCTATTCACCTCACATCTCATCACCTCTATTCACATCACATCCATCCATCCATTCACATCCATCACATCCATCCATCCATTCACATCTATCTGATTCACATCACATCTCATCACATCTATTCACCTCACATCTCATCACCTCTACTCACATCACATCCATCCATTCATATCACATCTATTCACCTCACATCTTATCACCTTTATTCACATCACATCCATCCATCCATTCACATCTATTTGATCCATATCACATCTATTCACCTCACATCTCATCACCTCTATTCACCTCACATCCATCCATTCACATCTATCTGATTTACATCTATATGATTCACATCACATCTCATCACATCTATTCGCATCACATCTCATCACCTCTATTCACATCACATCCATCCATCCATTCACATCTATCTGATTCACATCACATCTCATCACATCTATTCACCTCACATCTCATCACCTCTATTCACATCACATCTATCCATCCATTCACATCACATCTCATCACATCTATTCACATCACATCTCATCACCTCTATTCACATCACATCCATCCATTCACATATGTCTGATTCACATCACATCTCATCACATCTATTCACCTCACATCTCATCACCTCTATTCACATCACATCTATCCATCCATTCACATCACATCTCATCACCTCTATTCACATCACATCTCATCACATCTATTCACCTCAAATCTCATCACCTCTATTCACATCACATCCATCCATTCACATCTATCTGATTCATATCACATCTCATCACATCTATTCACATCTATCTGATTCATATCACATCTCATCACATCTATCTGATTCATATCACATCTCATCACATCTATTCACCTCACATCTCATCACCTCTATTCACATCACATCCATCCATCCATTCACATCTATGTGATTCACATCACATCTATTCACCTCACATCTCATCACCTCTATTCACATCACATCCATCCATTCACATCTATGTGATTCACATCACATCTCATCACATCTATTCACCTCACATCTCATCACCTCTATTCACATCACATCCATCCATCCATTCACATCTATCTGATTCACATCACATCTCATCACATCTATTCACCTCACATCTCATCACCTCTATTCACATCACATCCATCCATCCATTCACATATATCTGATTCACATCACATCTCATCACCTCACATCACATCTCATCACATCTAATCACCTCACATCTCATCACCTCTATTAACATCACATTTATCCATCCATTCACATATATCGGATTCACATCACATCTATTCACCTCACATCTCATCACCTCTATTCACATCACAACAACCACCCATCCATTCATTCACACTTATGTGATGCTCATCACATCTCGTTACATCTATTCATAGAATTTAAACATAGAATTTAAGAGAATTCTAATTTTTGATATAAAGATTCTTTACGCATCTATTTATGCATAAAAATCAACTTTAGTGGGAATAACACTTTTATAAAAATCCTTTTATGCATCTATTTACGCATAAATTCAATTTTAAGGAAAATAACACTTTTGAAATAAAATTAAATCCTTTATGCATCTTTCTAGGTATAAAATCAATTTTAATGAAAATAACACTTTTGAAATAAAAAAAACCTTTATGCATCTTTCTATGCAGAAAATCAATTTTAATGAGAATAACACTTTTGAAATAAAAATAAATCCTTTATGCATCTTTCTATGCATAAAATTAATTTTAATGAGAATAATGAGAATAACACTTTTGAAATAAAAATAAATCTTTTATGCATCTTTCTAGGCATAAAATCAATTTTAATGAGAATAACAATGTTCAAATAAAAATAAATCTTTTATTTTGAAATAAAAATAAATCTTTTATGCATCTTTCTATGCATAAAATCAATTTTAATAAAAATAATACTTTTGAAATAAAAATAAATCCTTTATGCATCTTTCTAGGCATAAAATCAATTTTAATGAAAATAACACTTCTGAAATAAAAATAAATCCTTTATGCATCTTTCTATGCATAAAATCAATTTTAATGAAAATAATACTTTTGAAATAAAATAAATCCTTTATGCATCTTTCTAGGCATGAAATCAATCTTAATGAAAATAACACTTTTGAAATAAAAATAAATCCTTTACGCATCTTTCTATGCATAAAATCAATTCTAATGACAATAACACTTTTAAAATAAAAGTAAATCCTTTATGCATCTTTCTATGCATAAAATCAATTTTTAATGAGAATAACACTTTTGAAATAAAAATAAATCTTTTATGCATCTTTCTATGCATAAAATGAATTTTAATGAAAATAACACTTTTGAAATAAAAATAAATCCTTTATGCATCTTTCTATGCATAAAATCAATTTTAATGAAAATAACACTTTTAAAATAAAAATAAATCCTTTATGCATCTTTCTAGGCATAAAATCAATTTTAATAAAAATAGCACTTTAGAAATAAAAATAAATCCTTTATGCATCTTTCTATGCATAAAAGCAATTTTAATGAAAATAATACTTTTATAATAAAAATTTTCATTATGCATCTTTCTATGCATAGAAATTAAATTCAATAAAAAAAACACTTTTATAATAAAAATTTCCATTATGCATCTTTCTATGCATAGAAATTAAATTCAATGAAAACAACACTTTTACAATAAAAATTTCTATTATGCATCTTTCTATGCATAGAAATTAAATTCAATGATATCCATGTATATTCATAGGTGAATATGTACATGGAGTAAATAAAAATATTTCTTTTAGAATGCACAAATGGTGGGAATTACTCTTTTAGAATAACATAAAAATAAACTTTATTTTTAACAAAAAAATTTTACCATAACCTCCTTTGTATGGTGGCTGACCATTTCTCAATTTTTAACATTTTATTTTCAATTTAAAATTAACCCTAATTTGAAGTAAAGTACTCTAATCTACTCAATTTTCACTTTCTAGTGAGTAAACAATAAGAAAATTTTAATTAATTTATTTGTTACTCATTTTTAGGATAAAGAAAGGAAAATAATCCATCTGTATAAGGAACATCAACATCTGGTCATACCAATTTTTTGGTTCAAGTGACTGAGTCTGAAGAATCTCAGAGTAAGGGAAATCATTTGAAATTCCCTCTAGCTTCTCTCCTCTTTCTATTCTGCTACTAAGATAGTCTACTACTACATGACTTCTTCTTGGTGTATGGATAACTATATAATCAAACTCCTGTAATAACAATACCCATCTAGCCATCCTCCCTGACAAGTCAGGTTTATTCACCATATAAAGAAGATCCTAGTAATCTACATGAAAGACCACCTTGTTGGCCAAAAGATAATGTCTCAACTTCTTGAGAGCATATATCATGCCTAATGCTTCTCTTTCTGTAATTGAATAATTCCTTTCTGCAATAGCAAGAACTCTGCTTGCATAATATCCTGGTCTAAACCAACCCTTTTTCTTCTCCTGCATCAGTACAACTCCTACTGCAATATGGGATGCATCAACCAAAACATGAAACTCCAAATTCCAGTCAGGTGGCTAAAGAATTGGTGCCACCACCAACATCTTATTTAATAATTTGAAATCTCTATCCTATTCTTCACCCCAAATAAAAGCTATCTTCTTCTTTGTCAATTTTGTCAAAAGATGGCACACATGAGATAAATATCTCAAAAACCTGTTATGCCATTTCACCTGTCCTATGAACCTTGCCAATTGCTTGACATTCTTAGGTTATACAGCTTCTTGGATTGCAGAGACTTTCTTGCTATCAATATGCATTCCCTCTTTAGAAATAACATATCCAAGTAGAATGCCTCTATTTACAGCAAAAGCACACTTTGAGGGGTTAAGTGCTAAACCCACCATCGTGCATCTCTCAAAGAAAAGTTGAGGTGTTTTAAATGATCAACCATTTTCCCAAACACACTAAAATCATCTAGAAATACTTTCATGAATCATGTTAAAAATGGTTCAAACACTTCTGGTACCCACTTCTAAAATATTGGGGGAGCATTCTTCAGTCCAAAATTCATCACATTACTTGCAAATGCTCCCCATTCTGTTATAAATGTTGTTTTGTCCCTATCTTCTGGTGCCATCAGTATTTGATTATAGCCACTAAATCCATCAAGAAAGCTATATACTTCATGACCTTCTATACTGAATCAAGGAGGGTATCACAGAAGGGATCTGAAATAGTAGTTGCCTTAAGTTTCCTGTAATCAACACATACCCTGATTTTCCCATTCTTCTTAGGTACAATTACAATGGGAGATAACCAAGTTACCTCATGTACAGGGTACCTTCAGGAGTTTATCAATTTTACAAACAATTAGGTATTATTGAGTTTGACAATGCACCATTCCAAGTTAAGATGGCAGACCAGAGGAGAGTGCAACCTCTAGGAATAGTGCAACCAGAGGAGAGTGCAACCAGAGGAGAGTGCAACCTCTAGGAATAGTTAGAGGAAAAATTTTACAGGTGGCAGGACTCAACTTTCTAGTAAGTTTTGTTGTGCGCTGAAACTTGAAGAGTCAAAAAACCCTTATCGAATTATCTTGGGAAGGCCTTGGTTGAGAACTGCCAAAGTGAAGTAGGATTGGGGAGTTGACCAAATAGTGATCAAAAGGGGAAAAAAGAAGGTCAAAATGGATATGGGGTCCAAGAGGACCATTCCTAGAGCTTTCAGGCTGCCATTGATGGTAGAAGCAATCAATATGGTACCGGAATTGCAAGAGGATGAAGAAGAAGAGTTTCTGAGGAGAAATCCTTTAGTTATCCCTGTCTTTGAGGTGGATGTAGAAAATATTATCCAACAATATGCTTTTCAAAAGGATTTTAAGATGGACCAGCATGCCATAAAAACAGATCAAGAACTAGACCTGAAAAGGCAGAAGGAAATTACAGAAGGCGAGGATGAAGAAATAATGGAGAACACAAAAGAAGAGATACAGGCAGTTATCTAGGCAGAAAGAGTTTTGAGGAACATATGTCCAAGAAATCTAGGGTTAAAGAAGATGAACTTCAGGATTTAAACTTAGGGACACAGGAGGAGCCAAGGAATGTCAGAATCAGTATTAATATGAAAGGACAGTTCTATTATGGGAATTCAAAGATATTTTTGCTTGGCATTACACTGATATGAAAGGAGTTGATCCAAGGTTCTGCCAGCATAAAATCAATCTAAAAGAAGGATGCCAGACCTGTAGTGTAGCAGAGATATAGGATGAACCCTAACTTTGCAAAGCAGGTGAAAGAAGAAGGATTCATGGGTTGGAATTAGTTTTGATTGAAATTCTGATTTCTCCTAGGAGGACCTGTGGCTCTCTTGTTTTGTTCCACCCCAACGTGATTGGCTTGTGGGTTTACAGGTTGACTCATTGACACAATATGTGGAGGTAATCTCCCCCTATACTATGGATTATTTCAACAATTGGCTGCAACATGCCCTAATTTTTTTACATATCTCACAAGATGGGTTTGCTGACTCCACCACAGGTGCCATGCCCATATTCTTGATTTTATCAAAAATCTTTTTTTCCAAATCATCTTCTTTGTTTACTTTAATCTTTATCTTTTCTTTGCTTTTGCTTTCCTCTTTTTTCTTTGTCTTCTTTGTTTTCTTTTTCTTCTTTTTCTCTACCCACTCTTCTTCGTGTGAATTATCAGATTCAATGTCCTCTTCTTCTGAGTCATTGCTGTGCTGTCATCCTCTTCATCAAAATTTTCCTCATCATCATCAGAATCTTTTGCTTTCTTCTTGCCTTTAGAGCTCATTCTTTCAGCTCTTAGTGCTGTATTCACCATGTCAGTGAAATCAGCATAATTCTGAATATCCTTGCTAGAGCCACTGAGCTCTGTAGGCCCTTTCTTAGACCCTTGCAAAAGAAGTCCCCCAACTGTTTAGGTGTAGGTGTCTGATTTTCCAACAACCTATTGTATAGGGATCTGAACTTCTATGCATAGTCTTCTACTCCCAATTTCTTCTGTTTCAAGCCCCTTAGCTTCTTTAGGACATCTTTAGGGGTTTTCTCCTGCTTGAACCTTTCCATAAAAGGTGTTTTTAGGGCATCATAGTCAACCTTAGAGCTACCTTAGATCTTAGAGAGATAAGTGTGATTTAACTCAAGAGTAAAACCTGCTATTTTTGGTCAGGAGGTTGTTCCCATGCGAGGTACACTTCAGCCTTTAAACCTAAATAAATCATCCTAGTAAAGGTAAATGAACTACGTCTCTTATGCATTGTGGCTAGCACTACCTTAGCCTAAAGGTCATAGATCTAGATCCCGAATGCCATCCTTTTAGCTTATGCTTAAATCAACTCAAAGGTCTTTTTAGTGGTGACACTACTTTTTATTACCTTGATGTGAACCTTCTTTGGTGTAACTTTTGTACAGTCCTTTGGAGGCATAATGAAGCATGCTATTAAGCCATTGTGCTTCATTGGAATCCTTACAGAGATTCCCCTTTTTTAACGTAGATTATACCTTCATTGTGTCTTCTTCATTTTGACTAAGGTATAATCATTAGCATATAATCCTCAACTCTTTTTCCTGGCATCTTCCCCTCTTAAGTGACCAGCTTAAGATAAGGAAAATCATTTAGGAAAGTCAAAGAAAATTATGACATTACCTCTCTCTTGAAAATCATAGTCGTCCTCGACTATGGTGTAGAGAGATAAGCCATTACTAAGTCCATTTTCCTTTCGGGCAGAGGATCCCTTTTAGCCCCTATCCTTCCAGAGTAGATGACTAGTGCACTTGGCACTTGAGAGCCAACTGGCTGCCGCAAGTATGTCTTTCATATAGCCACATGTCATCATTCCAGAGTAGAGGGCAAGTCTACTTGGCACTTGGGAGAAACTTTCTGCCGCAAGTATGACTCATAGTATGCATACACATTTAAAACAATTCAAACATAAAAGAGTTAGACAAACACCTTGTTCATTAAAATAACATTCATGTACATGCTTGCTTACTCTAAAGAGTCATTGTAAGCCTTAACAAGGGGTAAACTATCCTTTAATTGGATCCCTTGCATCCACCTAGCATCTTCAAAAGGATAATTTTTAAACTTAACAAGATACCTTCTAATAATCTTACCATTTCTTAGGATCTTGTCTTCATGTCGTAAGATGCTTTCCAGTTGAAGGATTTCTTCTTGACCTTCAAATTTTGGAGGGTCTTCTTCAATAGGCTCACTTGGGGGTAGTCCTTTGTAAGGTTTCAATAGGCTTACATGAAAAGCATTGTGTATAAGCCAACTTTTAGGTAACTTAAGTTGATAAGCCATCTCATTTATGGGCTTATTAAGAACTTGGAAAGGGCCATAATATCTTTTAGCCAACTTTGCATAATACTTTTGTTGGCCCGTAGGTTGCCCTTGTCTATTTTTACCCGATGTAAACCTTAGACAAGCCTTTGGGAATTTAAGTAAAACCCAATCATTTTCTTTGAAGGTCAAAGCTCTTCTATGCTTATTTGCAGCAGCCTTTTGCCTTTCTCATGCAATGAATATAGCTTGCTTGATCTTTTGGAAGGAGTCCTTCAAATCACGACTATATTCATCTGCTGTGCTACTGCAAAGATCTTATCATGTGTCTTTAATATCAATGGGCATTTTGGTCTACCTTCTATCACCTCGAAAGGTGTCTTACCTGTAGAGGTATGTATAGTGTTATTATAAGCATATTCTACTAAAGGTAGATACCTTTCCCATTGATCTACATCCGTAACATAGGCTTTTAGTAGATCAAGTATCGTTGAATTAGCAATCTCCGTTTGAGGATGATATGCCGAAGAGAAATTGAGTCTAGTGCCAAGATTCTCAAAGACCCTTCCAAAAATTACTAGTCATTCTAGGGTCTCTATCTGACACTATTGAAGCAGGTAAGCCATGATACTTAAACACTTGTGATATGAAGAGGGTTGCCATATGATGTGCCTTAATAGTCTTTTTGACAGGTATAAAATGAGCTTGTTTACTAAACCTGTCTACTATTGTCCAAATCCCCGTGTTACCATGGATAGACTTAGGTAATCCAAAGATAAAATCCATGGATATACTCTCCCATGGTGAATTTGGAATAATCTTGAAGCACATATGGTTCTTCTTTCTTCCCTAGAGCAATGGCAGACATGACATCTCTAAAGTCAGAATCAGTAGCATACTCCTCTATAATTGAAGATAGATTATTGTGAGTGGCTATTGATACTGCATTAACTTGGGGTCTCCTAGAGAGGGCATTGGCCCCACTAAATTGTGTTTCCCAGGGATGTGAGCAATATGAAAATTAAATTGTGATAGGAAGTTTGCCCACCTCATTTGTTTATCTGAAAGTTTGGTTTGGGTCATAAAATACTTTATTGTCTGCACTTTCTCCTTCCCAACTCCATATCCAAGCTTGCTAGTGTGTTTTCCAAGCTTCCAAGAATGTTTTCTGGTGGTATTCACTCTCCTACACCCTCCCAATGACTGAAATTCAGCAAATCGGTCCTTTCTCTTGCTGTAAGTTCTGGTCTTTTGGCTGAAAACCCTAAATTAGCATGCCTTTCTCAAGTTGAATCATAGGGGAAGCTTTCTAAGGGTTCCCTTCATCCTCTTGAAGACTTTTGTTACGAAGAATCGCATTATATTGAAGGACAATCGTACAATGAATGTTGAAGACTTTGATGGTCAGTCCTAAGAATAAAGGGTGTACCCAAAAGATAGTTGTAGAATAGCTAAGAGTTCTTTTTCATAAATGCCTAATGTCTTTTCCTCATTGTGCAACCTTCTACTTTCATATGCTATGGCATGCCCTTCTTAGAGCAATATAGCCCCAAGGCAATCACCACAAGCATCGCATTGCACTTCAGAAGGTTTTGAGAGATCAGGCAAAATCAAGACAGGTTGTGTAGTGAGTTTTTGTTTCAAAGTTTCAAAGGCTTCCTTTTCTTTTGAGGTCCATACATACTTAATGTTTTTCTTTGTTAAGTCATGCAATGGACCAGCTACTATAAAAGAAAATTTCTCTATAAAACACCTATAATATGCACACATTCCAATGAAACTTCTTAATTCATGGAGATTCTTTGGTTCAGGCCCACTCATTAATTACTTCCAACTTTTCAGGGTCCATTCGGATCCCATCTTTGGAAATTATGTGACCTAAATATCTAATCTCCTTTAAAAAGAACTCACTTTTCTTTTTATTAATATAAAGTTTATTCTCTCTCAAAACTTGAAATATTACCTGGAGGTGCTCCTTGTGTGCTTCCAAGGATTTGGAATAAATGATAATGTCGTCAAAGAATACACTAGTGAATCTCCTATGAGGCCTGAAAATCCTTTCCATCATGCGGTTGAAGGTAGCAGGAGCGTTGGTTAGATCGAAAGGCATAACTAGATATTCATATAGGCCAAAAGTAGTTCTAAAGGCCTTCTTTGGAATATCTTCATGCACAATTCTGATTTGATGATAGCCACTTTTAAGGTCTATTCTACTAAAATAATTAGAACCTTGTAGCTTATCAAACAAATGATCAATACGCGGCACTGGAAACCTATTCTTAACCGTGATCCTATTAAGTGCACCATAGTCCACACACATACGGTATGTACCATCCTTCTTTTGCACTAATAAGACCGGTGAGCAAAAAGGAGATGAGCTAGGCCTTACCATTCCTTTCTCATCTAGCTCATTTACCTGCTTTAGGATCTCCTCTTGTTGAGCGTGAGAGACTCTATAAGGAGGTCTATTAGGTGGAGAACTCCGTGGAAAGAGCTCTATAAAATGATCATCATCCCCTCTTTTTGGAGGTAACTCACTGGGGATGTCATCTATGAAAATATCTTTATTTTTCTTGAGGAATTGAGATAACTCTAATTCCTCCTTAGAGATTTTGCTCTCACCACATGAAACACAATCATCATTTACAAGATCTTTGACAAAAATCATGTAAACAAAAATAGAACTTTTCATTGATTTATCTAAAGCTTGATTATTTACAAGGGGTATAGTGCACCCTTCTTCACAAGCTTGTAAATACATATCTTTTTCTCGACATTTGAAAGTGATTTTCCTTTCGAGAAATTTCATGGAAACAGCCATGCGATCAAACCATGGTACTCCAAGCAATACATTTTCTCTCTTGAGAGGGGAAATATAGAAATCATCCTTATCCACGTAACCCTGGATGTGGAACCTTAGTTTTCCAATAAGAGGAGTCATTGGAACTTCTTGACCTTTGAAAGGCCCATCCGCATCCACCGTTTTCCTCGTCTCATGAGGGTGGATTCCTAGCTTTTTGTGGCCAACGCAGTGGATATGAAATTGTGAGTTGAGCCGCCAGGATCAAAGAGAATGAGATCATCATGCTCTCTTACTTTTCCCCAAGCATAGGAAAGTGGGGATCCCTTGCAATGGCCATCCTCTTTTTGAGCTTCAATCGTTGTAGCTCTAGGAAGGTCACTGCGTGAGTGTTTCTCTTGGGGCAGGCTCTATAGACATGGCCTTGCTCCCCACATTTAAAACACTTATTTTCTCTCCTAAACTTTTCAAGTACTTTGGGAGAGAGACGATTTTTACCTTGGTAGATGCCCTTGGTTTTCGCTTGAAAAAGCCGGGCGCGTTGAAATTTCTTCCTTTCCCGCCATTGGGTTCTTTGCTTTCATTGGCCCGATAGTTCCTCTTGTCACGTTGTTGGAAGTTGATTTTTGAGGCAACTATCGCATGGTGGATGACCTCCAAAATAAATTTGGGCCGTTGAGCATTGATATACTCATCTCCTCTGGCAAGCCCGCACAAAATTGTTGCTTTTGCTCAGCAAAGTCTATTCTTTTATAGACAGTGGCTTTGAGATGTAAATCCCAAAATGTGTCTATATACCTTTGAACAGACTCATTGGGTGCCATCTTCAAGCTTCGCCAGGCAATGAATACTTTGTCTTCAGCATTGGTAGCTAAGAATTACTTCATGATGGCAATTCTCATAGCTTTCCGAGTCTTGGGGGCTTCTCCATTTGAGCATAAACTCGCCCACCATTGACGTGCCGGTTTTTGGAAATGCATGGAGACATGACGTAGCGTAGAGGACTCAGTGAAGCCCTCATCTCCAAAGGCAGCGTCGAATTATTGTATGAAGGCCAAGATTTTATTAGTGGCCCCAAAAGCACCATCATAAGTCAAGAAAGTAATATTCTTACCTCCTTCCTTGAATTTCTTGAGCTTGTTGGAGCGCTTCCAAGCAGCATGGCTCCTTCTATGTCCTCTCCTTCGTAGCTCACCAATGGAGCTAGAGGAATGGCCACTGCTTTCTTCATCAGAAGATGAAGAAGATGAAGAGGAAGGAGAAGATGGTGACCTCTTCTTTCTCCTCTTTTGTCTCCTAGCCTTTTCTTCTCGGGGTTGATCTCGGTGAGAAGAAGGAGACCTTCTTCTTTTTGGAGGAGTAGGAGACTTCTTTGATCGGCGTCGTCTAGGAGCTACTTCTTCATCATCACTGGGAGAAGAAGCATCACTCTTATCCTCCACTGGAACTTCGTTTAGTTGCACATTCTCTTGCCTTTCTTGGGAGACTTCATTGCCTCTTTGCTCGTGAGGTAGAGAATGGGCTGATTCTCTCTCTGCTGCTATAGGGATTTCTCTTTTGGAGGTCTCACCAGGAGCCCTCTCAGAAATTCCCTCTTTTTGGAAAAGAGAAATCATGTTGTTGGCTACAATTTGAGCTTGTAACTCAGCATGGAGAGTTGGATTACTCATCATCTCTTTAAACCTGCTCAAAAGATAGCCAACAAGTTGCTTACCATCATCAATGGCACCATCTTGTGCTGAATTAAAACCACTATCAACAATTTGCTTTCCTGGATTACTATGAGACATTGTGTACACAATTTTCTAGTGTGTGTGTAGCTTAACTTAGCTAACACTCTTAAAACACTTCCTTCTCTAAAACTCTCGTAGGACTTCTCTTCTTAAACAAGGAGAGAATAGCCTAGCGCTCTGATACCAATGTCAGAGTATTGCACTTATTCCTTTTATTTGCAGCGAATTTTATGTGAAAGAAAGAGTGGAGAGAACTCTCTAAACACATTACTAGAGAAGGAGAGAATGAAATAGAAGAGTGGAGAGAACTCTCTAAACACATTACTAGAGAACGAGAGAATGAAATAGAAGAGTAAGAGAATATAGTTGCAAAATTATCGTTGTGTGGGTAGCAAATAACACTTCTAATCACACAATTGCAACACCATAATCATATACACACACAATCTACAAACCAAACACACAAAGACACTGTTGAGGACCGGAAATTCAAGTTATAGAACTAGTACCTGAGGAACAGAATCGTGATGTGTAGATAGATGTGAATATGCAAGATGATATGAAATTACAGGATGATATGTCTTTGGAAGCAGGATAGGTTTTGATGAAGAGTCTGCTTACTGCAGTGACTTTTTTGGTCATTAACAAGATACAACAATCAAGAATTTGTAGATCAAAGTGCATAGTTTATAGGATTCCAATAATGCTTTGGTTTCTATGCTACAAATAGAGAAAGTCAAGAACTCTAGCTATGATCAATTAAGTTCTGAAGTGGCCAAGTTGAAATAGTTAATTGGTTCAGAAATACAGGACAAGGATGCTTAGATTTTAGCATTATCAAAAGATCTTGCTAGTGCTCAAATGAAATCAAGGATAGTTAAACAATGGATTGAAGAATTGAAGGATAGGTTTATGACTTAGTTGTTAGTAT
The DNA here is from genome assembly GCF_041138505.1 of Cibotium barometz. Classification (NCBI taxonomy): domain Eukaryota; kingdom Viridiplantae; phylum Streptophyta; class Polypodiopsida; order Cyatheales; family Cibotiaceae; genus Cibotium; species Cibotium barometz. The sequence goes on along the minus strand of NC_141071.1, from coordinate 21,595,917 downwards.
TGTCAGACAGTAATATTACTTTGCAAACTAGTTGAAGTGTTTTAGCTCTAATAGAGTTAAAGTGTTGGAATCAGTGGAGAGGCAGCTCAGGAGTTCACTTGATGCTGATGGAAGGTGAAAGGTGTATTTTTGTCTAAGGTAAGTTTGGATGAATTGATTGAGGAAGTAGTTGAGGCAGGTTGGAATGTTTGGGAGTCTATCCAAAGAAGGATGTTGGTAGTTAAGCAGAAACCATACCAAATGTTTCAATGATGTATCTAAGATTGAGGAGAAGTTACATTTCAGGAACTGAATCAAACGGTTGAGGTGTTGTTGAAGAAATTTCATGTGCAAGTTCTAGAAACTGAAATTTTACAGACTCAATTGTAGAAATCTAGTTCTGATGTTATACAGGGGTCTATGGAAAAGAAGAAGTGTGAGGATGTAATTCAAAAGTAGTCAAATTATGAGAAAATGTTCAATTGTTTGCTACAGTATACTAAAAGGCATAAAGAGGTATTGAAGACAAAATCGGTGGACTCTGATTTTTTTGAGTGGAAACAAATTGAGAAGATGTATGCTGACTATGGTCAGAAGCCTATTGTTCAAAGTGCAATATTTTCAGAAGTTCTTGAAACCACTTACGGAGCTACACAACAGGAGATGTGCTAGAGACTGAAAACATGCAGATATTACCATATAAGGGTCCAATATAGTTTGGAATTCAGATGCAAGGTTTGACACAAGATGGTCAAAATCAGCAAGAGGTTTTAACTGAAGGGAAAATTTAGGAAACAGTTCAAGCTATTTTGTTTGACCTCAGAAATGAGGGAACTTCTTAGTGATTCCTCTTAGCCGAATGATGTTTGTTAGGAGTTTTGTGGAATAGGGTACAGGTTGATTGGCTTTATGTAGTGTATTTGTGTAAGTTGGATTAAATTCCAGCCACTTCACTTTGCACTGTGTTTAGTTCTTGAAACTTGGATCTTGTTCTAACTAGTATCTAATGTCAATCAAGGATTTTGTGGATTCAGGTCAACTATTTTTGGCAAAAAACAATATCCACCGGGTGTGTCAATGTTAAATGCATAACCTAGGTTAGTCATTATGTTCATATAAAGTCTTTTTGAACCTTAGGGTCTTTTGTGATATGAAAAGGCATGACCAAAGTCGTGTGACTTTTTGATTAAAAGGCATGTCGCCTCTATTGTATGCATGAAAAAAGTAAGAAGAAGAAGAGGCAATTCAGGCAAAAATTATTGTTTTGTTGTTTTCTCGACATGAGTATTATTTTTTCTTGATTCAGTAAATTGATAATCTGAAGTATGAAAATATTAAATTGAATCGTAAAAGTGGTGTGTATGTTGTGGATAAGCCATAATCTATTGATTCAGTATGTCATAATGGTGATTTACTGTTTCAGTTTATGTCAGTTTAATGCCTGTTGATTGAAAAACTGATTTAGCAAATCAGGCAAGGGGTTTGCCCCTAAGACCCACTAATAGAGCAAATTGAGGACAACAAGCTGTAGAAGGTAGTGTCCTAGTAGCAAATATTGTCATGCCTAATAAAAATAGGAAGGGGGGAGGACCACCTAGAATATTCCAGCCAAGGAATAATTGGGGGCCACCGCCACCACAAGGGGGCTGCAACATGGAGGAGGAAATATGTACCTACTATGGGGGAGAAATCATAGACAGGGACCTAATTGTCCTCTATGGTGTAAACACAAGGAAGAGAGAGGAATACCTAATATCAAATACAATGATAATCCAAGGCAACCTCCACCTAATTTAAATAAACAAAATAGAGCACCTCAGGTCAATGTGGTCTTAGTAGAGAAGTACTCTTAGCTTCAGGTAAATCAAATTTAGGATCAAAGACAGGGTTAGAATGCTTTTCATGTTTTATAGGTCCAATATGACTTTTCAAGATGTCTTTTATTGGAAAAGGAGTCTAAAAAGCCTATAACAGTATTAGCAGTTGACAAGATCAGAGAAGTAGTATGAAATAAGTAAACAGAAAGAAGGTGTTTCATTAAAGGATCCTCAAGCTTGGGTGGATCAACAACAAATGAGGCAAGGTTGTATTAAGGAGATTCAAAAATTGCAAAATATGTGCCTAATTTGTACGAGTTTCAACAACCTTTGTCCCCCCAAGATCCGATGAATTTGGAACAGAAGTTGGTTCAGCAAGAAATGTAGGAGATAAAAGCCACTTCTGATATTTTGAAAATAAGTACAATGAAAATGGATCAGATTTTAAGTTTGGTGTTTGAATTTAAAAAGAAGGTTTTGAAATAGATTATTGCAGATTATAGTCAGATTGAAGAGCCTAAATTATGTCAAAGTAGAATTAGAGGATGTTGATTACAAAGTGCCAAAGATTAATGTTGTGAGAGTATTGCACTTATTCCTTTTATTTGCAGAGCGAATTTTATGTGAAAGAAAGAGTGGAGAGAACTCTCTAAACACATTACTAGAGAAGGAGAGAATGAAATAGAAGAGTAAGAGAATATAGTTGCAAAATTATCGTTGTGTGGGTAGCAAATAACACTTCTAATCACACAATTGCAACACCATAATCATATACACACACAATCTACAAACCAAACACACAAAGACACTATTGAGGACCGGATTTACTTGGAGCCTGCGGTTCCCCTCCAAAGAGGCTTTGCATTATTTCTTCTTCCATAAGGAAGAGATCATTACAATGCACTTTTTGTACATACACCAAAGACATTTAGCAACATGGATATGGAAAATCACATGTGCTAGACTTGACTTGGGAGAGGCTTTGATACCAATGAGAGGAAAAAGATGTAGCTTACAAGAAAGAATTAACCCCTCACTTGATATCTCTTCTTAGAGCATAGCATAGCATAATACTTAGAAATGAGAGAGCATGAGAGAGCATAGCTTGCATGAGAGCATGTCTCTTGGGTGGATTTGCACTCCAAACACAAGAGTGTTGATGTAGGCTTCTCTTCTTCTCTCACCCTTGAGAGAAAGTGAGACTTGTCCTTCTTTCTTCTCATCTTCCCACGCTTATGTAGGCCTCCCTTCATCGAATCCACCTTCCTTTTGCTTTGAGAATAGCATTTCTCAATGCTATTGGTTGAGATTTTACACTGTCCAATGAGAATCCTTTCTACATAAAGCAAGTGTGTGAGAATTAAGCCATGTGTAAACTTACTATATTAGTAAACTTCCCACGCCTAGAGAGAGAGGAAAAGCACTCGAATTAAGCCATGTGTAAACTTACTATATTAGTAAACTTCCCACGCCTAGAGAGAGAGGAAAAGCACTCGAATGGTCTCATATAAAGTAACTTTATGTTCATTGGTTCAAGTGTCAACTGGCCAATGGAAGCTCTTGGCACAATTAAGGCTGGAGTGTAAGCATTGTGACATGTGTCCACTTTCTTTATTTGGACAATGTGATCTCTTTTCCCAAAGCTAATCCTTCAAATCCTCTTGGTCTCTCGAGAGAAGAAAATAGAATGGTTGATTGCTATTAGCTAGAAAAGGGTCTAGCCAATGAGAGCGATTCACTTTATGAGGCAAGGCAATGAGGATCATGACATGTGTCCTGGAGTCTTCCTGGAGCCTTAGAGGTTTCATTAATGTATTTATATCCTTAGTAACAAAAGCTTTAATTCTTATTGGCTCGTAAAGTTAGCTAGCCCAATGGTTATGTACTATAGCTATAGCAGGTGGTGTAGCATTGTGACAAGTGTTCAAAGGGTTGAGGCATACCTTAGAGCTACCTTAGATCTTAGAGAGATAAGTGTGATTTAACTCAAGAGTCAAACCTGCTATTTTTGGTTAAGAGGTTGTTCCCATGCGAGGTACACTTCAGCCTTTAAACCTAAATAAATCATCCTAGTAAAGGTATATGAACTACGTCTCTTATGCATTGTGGCTAGCACTACCTTAGCCTAAAGGTCATAGATCTAGATCCCGAATGCCATCCTTTTAGCTTATGCTTAAATCAACTCAAAGGTCTTTTTAGTGGTGACACTACTTTTTATTACCTTGATGTGAACCTTCTTTGGTGTAACTTTTGTACAGTCCTTTGGAGGCATAATGAAGCATGCTATTAAGCCATTGTGCTTCATTGGAATCCTTACAGCAGAGATTCCCCCTTTTTAACGTAGATTATACCTTCATTGTGTCTTCTTCATTTTGACTAAGGTATAATCATTAGCATATAATCCTCAACTCTTTTTCCTGGCATCTTCCCCTCTTAAGTGGCCAGCTTAAGATAAGGAAAATCATTTACGAAAGTCAAAGAAAATTATGACATTACCTCTCTCTTAAAAATCATAGTCGTCCTATGGTGTAGAGAGATAAGCCATTACTAAGTCCATTTTCCTTTCGGCGGCAGAGGATCCCTTTTAGCCCCTAGACATCCTTCCAGAGTAGATGACTAGTCCACTTGGCACTTGAGAGCCGACTGGCTGCCGCAAGTATGTCTTTCATATAGCCACATGTCATCATTCCAGAGTAGAGGGCAAGTCTACTTGGCACTTGGGAGAAACTTTCTGCCGCAAGTATGACTCATAGTATGCATACACATTTAAAACAATTCAAACATAAAAGAGTTAGACAAACACCTTGTTCATTAAAATAACATTCATGTACATGCTTCCTTACTCTAAAGAGTCATTGTAAGCCTTAAGGTTGTGCTTGGATTCTCGTAGGAGATGATGTTGTCATGAAACCACACTCCAAAGCTCCACTCGACCACCACAATTGCGCTCCAATGGAAGCTCAACCCTCCTCTCACTCAATCTCCCTCTCTTGCATGCACTCACACATACACACAATGAGCATGTAGTAGCTCTATTTGAATTAGGCAAGCAAGCAAGACACATAAGAGAGCAAGAGAGTAGAGAAGAAGAGCACTCTATTCGTTGCATAAGAGAATGAATGGTGGGAATACAAAATGACCCTTATCTTGGCCCCCGGCCTTCACACCTTGGGTGTCCATACTTCACGAGGTGAGTGACACACCTTGCTTATGCAATTGTAAGCTAGTTATGGAATATTAGCTTCTCAGTTTGAGTTGTTTTATGCTCTTGAGTGCGGTTGGGCAAAGCCACACGACCTTAGTTAGTTCTTGTACTCTTTCTATGGTGCAAGGGCTTCCCATAAATGGTGCTGCTACCATATAGCCATAAATGCATTTTGAATGAGTGTGTGTGTATAAATGAATTCTATTATAATTCTATTTTTTGTTTTTTCAAGAAGGGTAGAAATGAATTGTTGAAAATGTGTCCATTTTGTAGCACTGTTGGCATTGTTATTGAAATATGCAATTTCTGCATATTGTACAATTTCTACATGTTTTTCATTTCCTGTAAGTTCTAAAATTTTTGCATTTAGGTTAATTTTCTCCCACATATCATTTACAAGTTCAATTTGTGATTTTTGCATGTTCTGGTTTTTTGCATTTTTCAATTTTAAAATTAAAAAGCAGTTAATTGAACATTAAATTGAAAGAATTGGGTGAAATAGACCACAAAATCAGTTTCTTAGCATAGTGTTTATCTCAATTTTGACTCCTACCGGGGAGAAATTGGGATAATAACAAAAATTAGCGGAGGATTTGGCACACAGAAAGTTTTGTGTTTTTTGTATTTTTGCATTAGTGTTATTAATGCGAGTTAATTATGTGCTTAATCCTCTCCCTAATTTGGAGCATCTTGATTGGCTGGCTAATGAATTATCCCATAATTCCAATATGATAAGAAATTCTGTTTCCTCATCCAATCATGGAATTCCAATTGTAATGGGAATTCCTCTTTTAACATTTAATTATTTCTCATAGATAAATAAATTTATCTAAAAATTTTAACATTGAAATTAAATGAATTATCTCATAATTCCAAAATGATAAGAAATTCTCTTTTCTCATCCAATAATGGAATTCCAATTGTAATGGGAATTTCTCTTTTAACATTTAAACTTATCTAAGCAAAAGATAAATTTAATTAAATTATTCTCTTAAAATTTAAATAAAATCTCCATTTTACACTTTCCTTATTTAAATATTTGAATTCCAATATAGTGGGAATTCCTCTTTCATCATAAAAATTTATCTATACAAAAAGATAAATTTAACTAAAATATTTCTTTAATTTTTTTACATAAATTATACATAATCTTAGCCTTCCAATTCTTTTCTCTAAATCAATGGAATACAAGGATTCCCAAGGTCATGGTGGGGATTACTCTTTCAATATAAAATTTAATTACTAGAAATTCCTCTTTTTCTTAATTCAATAATTATGCATAAACATAAAAATAAATTTCTCCATGATTACTATGAGAATCTTTCAATTAATCTAGGATGATAATTCCTAGAACATGGTAGGAAGTTCTCTTTTCATACTTTAAATGAAAATGTTTTATGTGTAATTTTTATAGAATTTTCGCCATAGCTCCGCTGCTATTACTGATAGATTTCAATTTATAAAAGAATGAACTTTACCATTATGGATATGCTTACAATGATCCCTAATTGGATCATTAACCCATTATGGATTGAATCTTAAATTTTCATGAAATAACTAACTTAAAAGCATAAAAAGCCATTAATTTGACCTCCAATTAAACAAGTATAGAATTTATTCTTAGATTAGGTAAAAACTTCATGAGAAGCTTCATTTGGATTGAGAAAAGGTCATGGGAATGACCATTCTTTGAGTGTGAGAGAGAAATTACATAAAAACCATTAAAATTAAGCATAAATGGAAATTTATGCATTTCCTTACTACCATTTATCAGTTAACTTCAATAGCATTAAAAAGCCATTCCAATTAAGCTTTTCAAGCTTGAGAGGAGTTGAGAAGAGAGAAACATTGAGAAATTATGGAAAAAGATCAAAACTCACACTTTACCTTACAAATTGCTTGATTCTTTGATCACGGTAGAGGCCCCCAACCAATCGATTGGTTTGATATGTTGATGGAGCCACCAATGGAGATTGAAGAAAGAGGAAAGCTCCAATTTCTTCAATTTGGAGAGAATTTTAGAGAATAGTAAAAAGTATCATTATTTCAGCATAATTCTGGTATAATAAAGTTCTCCTAATTTTTTTACAAAGGGCTCAGGTTCTATTTATAGGAGAGGGAGGCTCTAACCAAGACCAACTGATTTCTAGAATTTTCCAGATTTTAGTTTGGCTGAATTTGGACCAGGGACCTAGTTTGGTTCCTTTTTTATTCGGTTTGATCCAAGAGAGAGGAGAGATAAAAATATCACATTATTTTTTAGTTTAAAACTCATTAAAGCATGAATTCCAATTGCACATTGGAAAGTTCTTTTTGAATTTCTGTTTCAGGGGAATTCATTTTAGACACTAGGAGGATTTTTATATCCAAAAATATCTCAATTTCGGACTATCTCTCTCTAGATATTTTCTCTCTCTAAGTCAAAACAGGGTAAAACAAAATATTTCTTTTATTTCAGAGAGGGAAATAATTATAAGATCAGAAGGGGAGGTCCTTACACCTGCACACCTCAAAAAGCTGGAGGGAGGAATCTTACATCCTACCCCACTTAAAAAACGGGAGATGTCCTCATCTCACAACTAGAGGACAACTCTCCCCCTTAAGATCTAATTGATTCTGGGGTCCTTATATTCTGGTCAACCCAACAAAATCCTGGGATAAATATCCCTTATATAGAACTCATCATCGGATAACGATTCATTCAGATCATAACATTCATACTTTTAATACAATAATGGTCCTTTAGACCGAAAAAATATTTCTTTCTGAACATTCCTCCACGGGAATTTCAGTCAAACAGGTCCTGAATTTGTCATCCAATTAACTTGATCCACCGGGTCAAGTGTTAATAGTAGCAATTTGACAGCATAATCCACCAATCTTATAGTGATTTACTGAAGTCACTATCATCATTCCACTTACAAATATTAGCACAGGTTTATCCTCATTGTGGTTTTTCTCGGCCTATTGCATTTCAACCAAATTTCAGGAATCATCATTTTTCAATCAGAATCCAAATCAACTCATCAGTTCACAACCAAAATTTAAAAATCATATCAACCACATTCGAATTCATCATCTGGATAGCATTTTAGCTTATAATTCAAGGTCTTAGATTTACTCGTATATAGTGCCAGTGAAAAGCTACAGCTACACCCTCGGTATATACGGGTAGTCACGGTCCTTGGAATTATAAGGTAAATACCATCATGTCTAGGCTTTCTCCATGATTACTATGAGAATCTTTCAATTAATCTAGGATGATAATTCCTAGAACATGGTAGGAAGTCCTCTTTTCATACTTTAAGTGAAAATGTTTTATGTGTAATTTTTATAGAATTTTTGCCATAGCTTTGCTGCTATTACTGATAAATTTCAATTTATTCTAAAAGAATGAACTTTACCATTATGGATATGCTTAGAATGATCCCTAATTGGATCATTAATCCATTATGGATTGAATCCTAAATTTTCATGAAATAACTAACTTAAAAGCATGAAAAAGCCATTAATTTGACCTCCAATTAAACAAGTATAGAATTTATTCTTAGATTAGGGAAAAGCTTCATGAGAAGCTTCATTTGGATTGAGAAAAGGTCATGGGAATGACCATTCTTTGAGTGTGAGAGAGAAATTACATAAAAACCATTAAAATTAAGCATAAATGGAAATTTATGCATTTCCTTACTACCATTTATGAGCTAACTTTAATAGCATTAAAAAGCCATTCCAATTAAGCTTTTCAAGCTTGAGAGGAGTTGAGAAGAGAGAAACATTGAGAAATTATGAAAAAAGATCAAAACTCACACTTTACCTTACAAATTGCTTGATTCTTTGATCACGGTAGAGGCCCCCAACCAATCGATTAGTTTGGTATGTTGATGGAGCCACCATTGGAGATTGAAGAAAGAGGGAAGCTCCAATTTCTTCAATTTGGAGAGAATTTTAGAGAATAGTAAAAATTATCATTATTTCAGCATAATTCTGGTATAATAAAATTCTCCTATTTTTTTACAAAGGGCTCAGGTTCTATTTATAGGAGAGGGAGGCTCTAACCAAGACCAACTGATTTCTAGAATTTTCCAGATTTTAGTTTGGTTGAATTTGGACCAGATTTGGACCTAGTTTGGTTCCTTTTTTATTCGGTTTGATCCAAGAGAGAGGAGAGATAAAAATATCACATTATTTTTTAGTTTAAAACTCATTAAAGCATGAATTCCAATTGCACATTGGAAAGTTCTTTTTGAATTTCTGTTTCAGGGGAATTCATTTTAGACACTAGGAGGATTTTTATATCCAAAAATATCTCAATTTCGGACTACCTCTCTCTAGATATTTTCTCTCTCTAAGTCAAAACAGGGTAAAACAAGGTAAAACAGAATCTTTCTTTTATTTCAGAGAGGGAAATAATTATAAGATCAGAAGGGGAGGTCCTTACACCTGCACATCTCAAAAAGCTGGAGGGAGGAATCTTACATCCTACCCCACTTAAAAAACGGGAGATGTCCTCATCTCACAACTAGAGGACAACTCTTCCCCTTAAGATCCAATTGATTCTGGGGTCCTTATATTCTGGTCAACCCAACAGAATCCTGGGATAAAGATCCCTTATATAGAACTCATCATCGGATAACGATTCATTTAGATCATAACATTCATACTTTTAACACAATAATGGTCCTTTAGACCGAAAAAATATTTCTTTCTGAACATTCCTCCACGGGAATTTCAGTCAAACAAGTCCTGAATTTGTCATCCAATTAACTTGATCCACCGGGTCAAGTGTTAATAGTAGCAATCTGACAGCACAATCCACTAATCTTATAGTGATTTATTGAAGTCACTATCATCATTCCACTTACGAATATTAGCATAGGTTTATCCTCATTGTGGTTTTGCTCGGCCTATTGCATTTCAACCAAATTTCAAGAATCATCATTTTTCAATCAAAATCCAAATCAACTCATCAGTTCACAACCAGAATTTAAAAATCATATCAACCACATTCGAATTCATCATTTGGATAGCATTTTAGCTTATAATTCAAGGTCTTAGATTTACTCGTATATACTGCTAGTGAAGAGCTACAGCTATACCCTTGGTATATACGGGTAGTCACGGTCCTTAGAATTATAAGGTAAATACCATCATGTCTAGGCCTCTAGCAAGTCAGGGATTCCATACAATTGCGGTACTTCTATCTGAAGACCCAATTACTAACTTATAAATTTCAGTCTGAATATCAATTTATATGAATTTCATCATACAATTCCAACCTTTTACTGTTACTTCATAAATTTTTGACATTTTTGGTTTCTCAATTGATCCTCATTAGCCAATTCGCTTTGATACCAACTGTAAGATCCTTGTCCCCACCACGCAACGGATTCGGGGTGCTAGCAGCGGAAGTAGCACATCTTGTGCGGGGCAGGGTCCCACACTCGGGGCCTCGCCCATGGATATCCGGACAGGTGACCAATTCCTCGGTTCTTCCAAAACCGCGAACTCGGAAAAAACTTCTCTTGTCCGGAAAGCACAGGCGATTCCTCTAGGATAAAATTTTACTCTAACATAGTCAAGATCATTACTGACCAAACTGATCCGACCGCACCTATAAAGATACTCAGCCAGATCAAGGAAGAAACTTGCACTTGGATCATAGAGATCAACGCTTTTTTTCCCATCAAGAGGCACAGCCGTTGATTCCTATCCATAGAACAATTACTATCCGAGATTTACTTCATCTATAAATAACAGAAAGGAGTCTCATTTAACGGATCCATCAGTCCAGCCTTACCCCATCCAGCCCCATGGGTTAGCCAACCGCCTAACCACTGTAGTGATAGGATCCAATTTAGAATTTGGTTAGGTTTTGTCCCGGGTACCAGGGAAAAGAGTTCCCAAGTCCCCTAGCCGGATATTCATGCAAATTTAACACCAGTCATGCCACTTACACACCCAATATGAAATTACCTTTTTCATAGATTTAGCCATCTTTAAAACAATCATTTAATGAAACCATAGTATCACTGATCACAATCCTCCAAAATATCCGGTTGAATCTTAATTTCCAATCATTCCTTCATCAGAGTATCTATGGCATCATTGGCAACCTGAACGCTCACCACCTATCCACTCAGGGGCCTTTTCAATAGTTAGTACCGGGCAATATAATCACTTATAAAAATCAAGATGGAATCTCCATTGAAGATTAGCAAGATCAACCAATAGATCTATATAAAAGAGCCATGGACTCTTCCGTTTGAGGACCAGTAAGGTCAATCAACCAGATCCATGCCCGATTTCAGAAAACAACTTTTACTCCTTGTTCCAATATCTTCCACGACGCAGTGTGTTTAGGCTACTAGAGCCAAACACTTCCGGAAGTCTGTTTTGAGTGGTTAGACGCATTTAACGTGTGCAAGCCCTTAGTTAAAGACTCTAAGAAAACCTATTTTCAATAAAACCAAAAATTGAAACTAAAAAATAAAAAATAAAAAATAAAAAATAAAACTAAAAATTGAAACCAAAAATTTTCAATAAACTAAAAACATAAATACTAAAAACTAAAACTAAAAAATAAAGAGTGAAAAGTGAAAAATGAAAAGAGAAAAGGGGAAAGGTAAAAGGTCTGGGAAAAAATATATAATTTTTTTTCAAAAAATGCTTGCACAAACTTGCCTAATATATGTTTTAGGTTGTTGCGATCGTGTTGACACAACTTATGTGACACCCAAAAAATTTACATTTTTACATAGTTGAGCCCATAGTGCTTGACTGACCCGAAAAAAATACACTATTTCTAGTAATAGACGAGTTAAGAAACACAAAAGATGTGTTTCAGAAAAACTTTGCATAATTCAAAAATTTTCTTAAAAAAATTTGTAGGACCTTCTTGCATCCTATAATCACATGCACCTACGATCTGGGCATGTATTAGAGGCCAATTTAGATGATAGTACATCTATCAAGCTAGGCACGTAGTACCAGCCTACACTGGGCTTAAGACCTTCGGTCTCAACACCCAATTTAGCATTGTACGAGGACCTGCACTAGGGACCAGTGATACATCATCAAATTTTGAGTCAATGGAAGGATCCCTAGTCCCAAGAAGTGAGAACCCTAACCAAGTCTCACAAATCAAGTCTTTTTGACTACGTAAGTAGCTATCTCAGAGGTTCGGTTCAACCGCTACCTCTAAACCAAATCTTATATCTTACAAACCATATGATGAAGGAGTTAAGGTAAACTCTATAGAGACACCTGGTGTACTCTCATCAGTGCAAGTAGGGAGCGGTCACGTTGACATCCTTGTCCATACAACTCTTGTTTCACCTGCTCTGTAACTGTGACATTTGAACCACCCCCTACACAAGTGCTTATGCTCGATGGTAGGACATTAGAAGTGAAAGCGGTAGAGTCACTGATCTAGGCTATTAGAGAAAAGGAAGGAGAGACTTTGCAATTGGCACACAAATGATTAGGAGCCTAAACAGCCCAATACACCCAAAACGAGTCCCAATCCAGGACTACGTAGGTAGTACCCAATAGTCTCGATACAAGCAATAACATTGTGTCTACCTTGGGGAAAGATCTAGGCTTACAAATCATGGATCAACGTCTTTTCACAATGATTGGGAGTATAACGCATCAACAAAGACTTGTGGACTTTGCCACAGGCTAAGGTTATGGTGTTAGTTGTAAAGGGATTGTCCAGTCAATATCTCGGGACACAACAGAGGAGGAACGATTGCAGGGTATCTACAATTGCACATATAGGGTCATTGAACATGAAAGGATCCAGAGAACTATGGCATAAGTTGAGATATCCAAAGCAAGAATGCCCACTATGTGCGAAATGGTAAGACCTCCTGTGAGCCCAACGGATCCCACTTTTATAGTATCACTCGGCTATACCATGGGCCAACCCACAAGGCCATGCTGCAAGGACTCGAGATCATACTAGCATGAGCTTCACCTCCTGTGAGCCCAACGGATCCTACTTTTATAGTATCACTCGGCTATACCATGGGCCAACCCACAAGGCCATGCTGCAAGGACTCGAGATCATACTAGCATGAGCTTCACCTTCTTAGATCCTAGAGTTGCCCCACCTTCTTAGATCCTAGAGTTGCCCCACCCAAGATAATACTAGTACATTGCCTCATCTAGTGACAAGTGCCACACCACCAACTATGGCACCTATGACTCATGTAGAAATACCTTTGAGCCATATGCCCATGGTTACCCCATGATAGCCAACACCACTTCACACGGATCCCCTTGGGCTTGGCATATCTAGAATTACCATTCCTAGAGGGGTCACATCTCATTCTGGTGCACTCATGAAACATCCCTTTCCTAGAGTGAGTGTGCTACCAACTCCTACTGTGAGACCAATTGCACCTAGTGTCCACATGAGTAAAGCACCTATTGGGGCGCCATTAGGACACATATTGTATGTTGCACATCTAACCACACCAAGGTTTAACCAATGCATCCTCATGCAGTGCCATGTGTTGCACCTTCACTACTCATATTATTTCTCCTATTATGCCAGCAATTGCTTTTGCATAGGCCCAATTGCTTTTGCATAGGCCCAATTGCTTTTGCACAGTCCCTACTAGGAAGAGTGGTAGCAGGAAGCATAGCACCTCTTGTGAGAGATGGTGGTTGACAGAGCCATGGAAAGGCTGCCCAAATAGCCAAGCTAACTTACAAATTCACTAAAGATGGTGATCCTAGAAGACATTTAGAAGTATTTGATAAAGTGTGTGAGGCCCTCGGAGAATGAAATGAGGTTTCCAAGACCAATGCCTTTACTCTAGCATTAGACGATAGGGCTAGGGATTGATATAGAACTCTTAGGGTTGAGGAACGCTTTAACTTCACCACTCTTAGGAGATTGCTCTTAAAGCGATTTGTGTGTAAAGGAGTCTTATGGGGTGTAGCTTCACAGCTACACAAAGTCGAGAAGGAAGAAGAGGAATCGGTTAGAGATTTGATTAGTCTTGAACTCTCATTGCCTTCCACATGAACGCTATTCAAATAATCAATTGCAGTGTTATTCTTATTAAATTTGATTTTTATGCATAGAAAGATGCATAAAGGAATTTTTTTATTACAAAAGTGTTATTCTTATTAAATTTGATTTCTATGCATAGAAAGATGCATAAAGGAAATTTTTTAATTATAAAAGTGTTATTCTTATTAAATTTGATTTCTATGCATAGAAAGATGCATATAATTTTTTTAATTATAAAAGTGTTATTCTTATTAAATTTGATTTCTATGCATAGAAAGATGCATAAAGGAATTTTTTTATTACAAAAGTGTTATTCTTATTAAATTTGATTTTTATACTTAGAAAGATGCATAAAGAAAATTTTTTTATTACAAAAGTGTTATTCTTATTAAATTTGATTTTTATGCATAGAAAGATGCATAAAGGAATTTTTTTATTATAAAAGCTTTATTCTTATAAAAATTGATTTTTTAATGCATAAATAGATGCATAAAGAAATTCTTCTTATTTTAAAAGTGTTATTCCTATTAAATTTGATTTTATGCATAAATAGATGCATAAAAGGATTTTTTTAATAAAAGTGTTATTCCCACTGAAGTTGAAGATGTTTTGCCTTGACTACCCTAGATTTAGGTTTTCCTGTTATCCCCCCTGAACAGATATTACTCAGCCATGCTCATTTTCAAAAGTGATACTCTCCTGGTTACAATGAATGCTAGCTTTGTTTGCAATTAACCAATCCATCCCAAGGATTCCATCATAAATTCCTAATGGCAAGACTCTAAAGTGGCCATGAGTTTGCTCATTACCCAGCTCAAAATCAAGGTTTCCTATAGAGTAGCGAGATACTACTTCTTCCTTGATTTAATGTAATTTCTAGTGATTTTATGCTGATAAATCTGTTGTAATCAGAGTAGGAGGAAGGACCTTCACTTGCCACAACTATGGAAAGCTAGGACACATGGCAAGAGATTGCTACAGCAAACCCAGTAGAGAAGGAATGACATCAGCAAACTTCATGGAGGCTCCTAAGGAAGTGGAGTCATATCATCTTTTTTGAGAGAGAGAGAGAGAGAGAGAGAGAGAGAGAGAGAGACCCCACAACCTAATGTAACATGTCCCACAACAGAGTAAAACCACCTCTGAGCCATCGATGATGTAGGCCATGTGGTAGATGTATGTGTGAGCACTTTAGTTAAGGTCACGGGCACTTGTAGTAGCCTTGGACACATATAAAGAGTGAGAGTGTCAAGGACTATGAGTTTAGGGACTTGAGGCACTGGTCGCGGACTATTAAGTAAGAGGGAAACTTGGTATAGGGTCCAGGTGTGCTAGGAGTATTCACTTGAGAGGGGAGGTGTTGAAATATACAAGTGAATAGGGTGTGTGTGGGAACAAGCCCTTAGAGCAAGAGGCTGTAAAAGAGAATCTATAAATGTGAGAGAAGCTATGAAAAGGTGAGAAGTATCTATTGGGAGAGAATAAAGGGTAGCATGAGGAGATTTAGGAGGTGTGGAGATATTCTGGGAGAAGTGGAGAGAATCAAGCAAAAGAGGTGGAGAGAATCAAGGAGAAATCAGTGGGATTAGATGCTTGGATGTAAACCCTATAAATTGAGGCATTGGTGTAATGAGAATTTGCTGGTTTTTGATTATCCATGCCTACATTAAGCTATCAATTAATTGCTCACTAATCACATGTTAATTATCGTCTAATCTCTTTGTTAATGATGTTGATTCTAGCATTTGATCCACCATAGCTCATCACATTGCTGTAATTTTAACATGGTATCAGAGCCTATCCTAAATCCATCAAGTTTATGAGCCCATTATCTAACTAATTAGGATTAGTAGATGATTAGAAAATAATCACTTTTTTAGTTATTTTCAAGTAGCCCACTGTACCCCAGCCAGTGGAGGGGCTTGATCTTTCTCTAGGAGCATTATTAGCTAAAGCCCTTCTAGGCATGCATAGCTATTTCATCTGCGCTCTAGCCAAGCAAATCGGCGCAGCAAACCGCCTTCTACAGCTCAGGAAAATTGCGATTCTGTAGGCGCATTCTTTTTAAAGAAAATTTGATATTTTTGCTGCTCAAGATCAAATTGCTCAAGATCAAATTTGATATTTTTGCTGCTCAAGATCAAATTGCTCTAATTCCTCTTGGCCCTAGGGGTTTTCAAGGGTGCTCTACAAGCTAGTGAAGTTAGAATTTGATTTGATCAAGTCTACAGTGAGATCCAAGCTCTTTATCAAATCTGCAGAAGACTTTGGTAAAACAGAGATTAAGCATTCAATGTTTGGTCAAATCTTGTGTTTGTTGGCTTAATCCTCTACAAGACTAATTGCTATTGATGGCCTTGAAAGCATTTGAGCTCATTTGAACTCTAAGGCCTCAAATTTGGGATCCCCGCATACTCTGTTTTTTGTACACAAAATAGAGGATTAATTTGCTAATCAGTGATTAATCAATACTAATCACTATTTTTTGGTGCAATTGAAGGTTCAAACTAACCATTAGGTATTGGATACAGATCCTTATAACTTCAAATTGTAATTCGGAGATTGTTTGATAGTCCAACCATTTCGTACAAATTGGTTACCCTTGATTTAATGTAATTTTTGGTAATTTTATGCTGATAAATCTGTTGTAATCATCTCCTAAACACCAGATTGAGTTGTAAAAGGATAGACACTGCCCTTGAATCTTGAAATTGGATCAAGAGGTAAGACCCCCTTCACATTATCATGAGTACGACACAAGAAATAGCCAAATTTAATGGGGAGCAGTTTTACACATGGCAGATAAAAACCATGTATCTGCTCATGAGGAAAACTCTACAAGGGGGCTAGTTGAGGGAAGAGATGAATGCCCAGAGGTGAGAGGGAAAAATGAGTGGAAGAGCATGAATGAAAAAGCATTGGGACTTATTGCACTCAGTTTAAATGATGAAATCATTCATCACATCACAGGGATACAATGGGCAAAAGATGCATGGGATGAACTCAATAAATTATTTGGCACACAAGCTAAAAATTCAAATCTATTAATGCAATTCTACAAATTGGATATGAAGAAAACTAAACCTTCAGTCACACACTTGAATAGATATAAAAGCATTAAGTAACAACTTGCAGCTATTAGCAAAAAGGTAGAAGATGATGAGGCATTAGCAGTGCTTCTGAAGAGTGTGGACAAAGGTGAATATGAAAACATTATAGCAAAACTAAAGAATGTACCTGAATTGAAGCTACACGAGATAGAAAGAGCTCTACTAGAGCAAGAGAGCAAAGGCAAAAAGAAGAAATGGCTGGACTCAATAGCAGGAGAAGAAAAAGCATTTTTCACCCGAGGAGGATTCTCTCGAGGATGAGGATGAGGAAGAGGCAGAGTAGGAGGAAGGACCTTCACTTGCCACAACTATGGAAAGCGAGGACACATGGCAAGAGATTGCTACAACAAACCCAGTGGAGAAGGAACGACATCAGCAAACTTCATGGAGGCTCCTAAGGAAGTGGAGTCAGATCATCTTTTTTGAGAGAGAGAGAGAGAGAGAGAGAGAGAGAGAGAGAGAGAGAGAGAGAGAGAGAGAGAGAGAGAGAGAGAGAAACCCCACAACCCAATGTAACCTGCCCCAACAGAGTAAAACCACCTCTGAGCCACCGATGATGTAGGCCGTGTGGTAGATGCATGAGTGAGCACTTTAGTTAAGGTCATGGGCACTTGTAGTAGCCTTGGACACATAGAGAGAGAGAGAGTGTGTGTCAGAAACTATGAGTTTAGGGACTTGAGGCACTGGTCACACGGACTATCAAGTAAGAGGAAAATTTAGTATAGGGTCCAGGTGTACTAGGAGTATTCACTTGAGGGGAGGTGTTGAAATATACAAGTTAATAGGGTGTGTGCGGGAACAAGCCCTTAGCAAGAGGCTATAAAAGAGAATCTATAAATGTGAGAGAAGCTATGAAAAGGTGAGAAGTATCTACTGGGAGAGAATAAAGGGTAGCATGAGGAGATTTAGGAGGTGTGGAGATATTCTGGGAGAGGTGGAGAGAATCAAGCAAAAGAAGTGGAGTGAATCAAGGAGAAATCAAGGGTTTGGATGCTTGGATGTAAACCCTATAAATTGAGGCATTGGCCTAATGAGAATTTGTTGGTTTTTGATTATCCATGTCTACATTAAGCTATTAGCTAATTGCTCACTAATCACGTATTAATTATCATCTAATCTCTTTGTTAATGATGTTGATTCTAGCATTTGATCCACCATAGCTCATCACATTGCTATAATTTTAACATGGTATCAAAGCCTAGCCTAGAATCCATCAAGTTTATGAGCCCATTATCTAACTAATTAGGACTAGTAGATGATTAGGAAATAATCACTTTAGTTATTTTCAAGTAGTCCACTGTACCCCGAGCCAGTGGAGGGGCTTGATCTCCCTCCACAAGCAACATTAGCTCAAGCCCTTCTAGGCATGCATAGCTATCTCACCTGCGCTCCAGCCAAGCAAATCAGCGCAGCAAACTGGCTTCTAATGGTCAGGAAAATCGAGATTCTGATTCTGCAGGGCTGAAGAAAATTTGATATTTCTGCTGCTCTAGATCAAATTGCTCTAATTTGTCTTGGCCCTAGGGGTTTTCAAAGGTGCTCTACAAGCTCGTGAAGGCAGAATTTGATTTGATCAAGTCTACAATAGTGAGATCTACGCTTTTCATCAAATGTGCAGGTGACTTTGGTAAAACAGAGATTAAGCATTCAATGTTTGGTCAAGTCTTGTGTTTCTTGGCTTAATCCTCTACTAGAATAATTGCTATTGATGGCCTTGAAAGCATTTGAGCTCATTTGAACTCTAAGGCCTCAGATCTGGGCTCCCCGCATACTCTGTTTTTTGCACACAAAATAGAGGATTAGGTATCTGATACAGATCCCTATAACTTCAGATTGCAATTCGGAGATGGTTTGATACTCCAACCATTCCGTACAAATCGATTACCCTTGATTTAAAGTAATTTCTAGTGATTTTAGGTCGATAAATCTGTTGTAATCATCTCCTAAACACCAGATTGAGTTGTAAAAGGGTAGACACTGCCCTTGAATCTTGAAATTGGATCAAGAGGTAAGACCCCCTTCACATTATCATGAGTGGCACAAGAAATAGCCAAATTTAATGGGGAGCAATGTAACACATGTAAGACAAAAACCATGTATCTGCTCATGAGGAAAAATCTACGGGGGCTAGTTGAGGGAAGAGATGAATGCCCAGAGGTGAGAGGTATCAGAAAAGATGATCTGACTCCACTTCCTTAGGAGCCTTCATGAAGTTTGTTGATGTCCTTCCTTCTCCATTGGCTTTGCTATAGCAGTCTCTTGCCATGTGTCCTGGCTTTCCACAGTTGTGGCAAGTGAAGGTCCTTCCTCCTACTCTGCCTCTTCCTTGTTCTCTTCCTCGAGAGAATCCTCCTTGGGTGAAAAATTCTTTTTCTTCTATTGTTGTGTTGAGTAGAGCCATTTCTTCTCTTTGCCTCTACTTTCTTGCTCTAGTAGAGCTCCTTCTATCTTGTGTAGCTTCAATTCAAGTACATTCTTTAGTGTTGCTATAATGTTTTCATATTCATCTTTGTCCACACTCTTCAGAAGCACTGCTAGTGCCTCATCATCTTCTACCTTTTTGCCAATAGCTGCTAGTTGTTGCTTAATGCTTTCATATCTGTTCAAGTGTGTGATTAAAGGTTCACTTTCCTTCATATCCAATTTGTAGAATTCCCTATGATGTGATGAATGATTTCATTACTTAAATTGAGTGCGATAAGTCCCAATGCTTTTTCATTCCTGCTCTTCCACTCATTTTCCCCTCTCACCTTTGGGCATTCATCTCTTCCCTCAAATAGCCCCCGTAGATTTTTCCTTTTGAGCAGATACATGGTTATTGTCTGCCATGTGTAAAACTGCTCCCCATTAAATTTAGCTATTTCTTGTGCCGTACTCATGATAATGTGAAGGGGGTCTTACCTCTTGATCCAATTTAAAGATTCAAGGACAGTGTATACCCTTTTACAACTCAATCTGGTGTTTAGGAGATGATTACAATCGATTTATTAGCATAAAATCACAAGAAATTACATTAAATCAAGGGTAACCAATTTGTACGGAATGGTTGGAGTATCAAACCATCTCCGAATTGCAATCTGAAGTTATAGGGATCTGTATCAGATACCTAATCCTCTATTTTGTGTGCAAAAAACAGAGTATGCGGGGAGCCCAGATCTGAGGCCTTAGAGTTCAAATGAGCTCAAATGCTTTCAAGGCCATCAATAGCAATTATTCTAGTAGAGGATGAAGCCAAGAAACACAAGATTTGACCAAACATTGAATGCTTAATCTCTGTTTTACCAAAGTCACCTGCAGATTTGATGAAAAGCTTAGATCTCACTACTGTAGACTTGATCAAATCAAATTCTACCTTCACGAGCTTGTAGAGCACCCTTGAAAACCCCTAGGGCCAAGACGAATTAGAGCAATTTGATCTGGAGCAGTAGAAATATCAAATTTTCTTAAAAAAGAATGCACCTACAGAATCACAATTTTCCTAAGATGTAGAAGGCGGTTTGCGAGAAAATTTGCTTGGTTGGAGCACAGGTGAGATAGCTATGCATGCTTAGAAGGGCTTGAGCTAATGTTGCTCCTGGAGGGAGATCAAGCCCCTCCACTGGCAGGGGGTATAGTGGGCTACTTGAAAATAACTAAAAAAGTGGGCTACTTGAAAATAACTAAAAAAGTGATTATTTTCTAATCATCTACTAATCTTAATTAGTTAGATAATGGGCTCATAAACTTGATGGATTATAGGCTAGGCTCTGATACCATGTTAAAATTACAGCAATGTGATGAGCTATGGTGGATCAAATACTAGAATCAACACCATTAACAAAGAGATTAGAGGATAATTAACACGTGATTAGTGAGCAATTAATTGATAGCTTAATGTAGGCATGAATAATAAAAAACCAGCAAATTCTAATTAGGCCAAAGCCTCATTTTATAGGGTTTACATCAGAGCATCTAATCCCACTGATTTCTCCTTGATTCTCTCCACCTCTTTTGCTTGATTCTCTCCACCTCTCGCAGAATATCTCCACACCTCCTAAATCTCCTCATGCTACCCTTTATTCTCTCCCAGTAGATACTTTTAACCTTTTCACAGCTTCTCTCACATTTACAGATTCTCTTTTACAGCCTCTTGCTACTA
Organism: Cibotium barometz; assembly: GCF_041138505.1. Lineage (NCBI taxonomy): Eukaryota > Viridiplantae > Streptophyta > Polypodiopsida > Cyatheales > Cibotiaceae > Cibotium > Cibotium barometz. Next base: position 21,574,643 of record NC_141071.1, on the reverse strand, counting down.
AGGGCTTGTTCCCGCACACACCCTATTCACTTGTATATTTCAACACCTCCCCTCTCAAGTGAATACTCCTAGCACACTTGGACCCTATACCAAGTTTCCCTCTTACTTGATAGTCCGCGACCAGTGCATCAAGTCCCTAAACTCATAGTCCTTGACACACTCTCTCTCTCTCTATATGTTTCCAAGGCTACTACAAGTGCCCGTGACCTTGACTAAAGTGCTCACACATACATCTACCACATGGCCTACATCATCGGTGTGGCTCAGAGGTGGTTTTACTCTATTGGGGTACATTGGGTTGTGGGGTTCTCTCTCTCTCTCTCTCTCTCTCTCTCTCTCTCTCTCTCTCTCTCTCTCTCTCTCTCTCTCTCTCAGAAAAGATGATCTAACTCCACTTTCTTAGGAGCCTCCATGAAGTTTGCTGATGTTGTTCCTTCTCCACTGGGTTTGCTATAGCAGTCTCTTGCCATGTGTCCTAGCTTTCCACAATTGTGGCAAGTGAAGGTCCTTCCTCCTACTCCTTCTCTGCCTCTTTCTCATCCTCATCCTTGAGAGAATCCTCCTTAGGTGAAAAATGCTTTTTCTTCTCCTGCTCTTGAATCGAGCCATTTCTTCTCTTTGCCTCTGCTCTCTTGCTCTAGTAGAGCTCCTTCTATCTCGTGTAGCTTCAATTCTCAGGTACATTCTTTAGTGTTGCTATAATGTTTTCATATTCACCTTTGTCCACACTCTTCAAAACCACTGCTAGTGCCTCATCATCTTCTACCTTTTTGCCAATAGCTGCCAGTTGTTGCTTAATGCTTTTATATCTGTTCAAGTGTGTGATTAAAGGTTCACTTTCCTTCATATCCAATTTGTAGAATTACATTAACAGATTTATCTTTGAATTTTTATCTTGTGTGCCAAATAATTTATTGAGTTCATCCCATGCATCTTTTGCCCACAACCTAATGTAACCTGCCCCAACAGAGTAAAACCACCTCTAAGCCATCGATGATGTAGGCCATGTGGTAGATGTATGTGTGAGCACTTTAGTCAAGGTCACATGCACTTGTAGTAGCCTTGGACACATATAGAGAGAGAGAGTGTCAAGGACTATGAGTTTAGGGACTTGAGGCACTGGTTGCGGACTATCAAGTAAGAGGGAAACTTGGTATAGGGTCCAGGTGTGCTAGGAGTATTCACTTGAGGGGAATATACAAGTGAATAGGGTGTGTGCGGGAACAAGCCCTTAGCAAGAGGGTGTATGAGAGAATCTGTGAATGTGAGAGAAGCTGTGAAAAGGTGAGAAGTATCTACTGGGAGAGAATAAAGGGTAGCATGAGGAGATTTAGAAGGTGTAGAGATATTCTCAGAGAGGTGGAGAGAATCAAGCAAGAGAGGTGGAGAGAATCAAGCAAAAGAGGTGGAGAGAATCAAGCAAAAGAGGTGGAGTGAATCAAGGAGAAATCAGTGGGATTAGATGCTTCAATGTAAACCCTATAAATTGAGGCATTGGCCTAATGAGAATTTGTTGGTTTTTGATTATCCATGCCTACATTAAGCTATCAATTAATTGCTCACTAATCACGTGTTAATTATCATCTAATCTCTTTGTTAATGATGTTGATTCTAGCATTTGATCCATCATAGCTCATCACATTGCTGTAATTTTAATATGGTATCAGAGCCTAGCCTAGAATCCATCAAGTTTATGAGCCCATTATTTAACTAATTAGGATTAGTAGATGATTAGGAAGAAATAATCACTTTTTTTTAGTTATTTTCAAGTAGCCCACTGTACCCCCAGCCAGTGGAGGGGCTTGATCTCCTCCAGGAGCAACATTAGCTCAAGCCTTTCTAGGCATGCATAGCTATCTCACATGCGCTCTAGCCAAGCAAATCGGCGCAGCAAACCGTCTTCTAGAGCTCAGGAAAATCGTGATTCTATAGGCGCATTCTTTTTGAAGAAAATTTGATATTTCTGCTACTCCAGATCAAATTGCTCTAATTTCTCTTGGCCCTGGGGGTTTTCAAGGGTTCTCTTCAAGCTAGTGAAGTTAGAATTTGATTTGATCAAGTCTACAGTGAGATCCAAGCTCTTCATCAAATCTACAGGTGACTTTGGTAAAACAGAGATTAAGCATTCAATGTTTGGTCAAATCTTGTGTTTGTTGGCTTAATCCTCTACTAGGCTAATTGTATTGATGGCCTTGAAAGCATTTGAGCTCATTGGAACTCTAAGGCCTCAGATCTGGGCTCCCCGCATACTCTATTTTCTACACACAAAACAGAGGATTAATTTGCTAATCAGTGTGATTAATTAGTACTAATCACTATTTTTTGGTGCAATTGAGGGTTCAAACTAACCATTAGGTATTTGATACAAATCCCTATAACTTTAGATTGCAATTCGGAGATGGTTTGATACTCCAACCATTTCGTATACGTACAAATTGGTTACCCTTGATTTAGTGTACTTTCTAACAATTTTATGCTATTAAATCTGTTGTAATCATCTCCTAAACAACAGATTGAGTTGTAAAAGGGTGGACACTGTCCTTGAATCTTGAAATTGGATCAAGAGGTAAGACCCCCTTCACATTATCATGAGTACGGCACAAGAAATAGCCAAATTTAATGAGGAGCAGTGTAACACATGGCAGACAAAAACCATGTATCTGCTCATGAGGAAAAATCTGCGAGGGCTAGTTGAGGAAGGGAAGAGATGAATGTCCAGAGATGAGAGGGGAAAATGAGTGGAAGAGCAAGAATGAAAAAGCATTGGGACTTATCGCACTCAGTTAAAATGATGAAATCATTCATCACATCATAGGGATACAATGGGCAAAAGATGCATGGGATGAATTAATAAATTATTTGGCACACAAGCTAAAAATTCAAAGATAAATATGTTAATGCAATTCTACAAATTGGATATGAAGGAAAGTGAACCTTTAATCACACACTTGAACATATATAAAAGCATTAAGCAACAACTAGCAGCTATTGGCAAAAAGGTAGAAGATGATGAGGCACTAGCAATGCTTCTGAGGAGTGTGGACAAAGGTGAATATGAAAACATTATAGCAACACTAAAGAATGTACCTGAATTGAAGCTACACGAATAGAAGGAGCTCTACTAGAGCAAGAGAGAAGAGGCAAAGAGAAGAAATGGCTCGATTCAAGAGCAGGAGAAGAAAAACCATTTTTCACCCGAGGAGGATTCTCTCGAGGATAAGGACGAGGAAGAGGCAGAGTAGGAGGAAGGACCTTCACTTGCCACAACTGTGGAAAGCCAGGACACATGGCAAGAGACTGCTACAACAAACCCAATGGAGAACAAGATCACCAAACTGAGAGAGAGAGAGAGAGAGAGAGAGAGAGAGAGAGAGAGAGAGAGAGAGAGAGAGAGAGAAACCCCACAACCCAATGTAACCTACCCCAACAGAGTAAAACCACCTCTGAGAGCCTTTGATGATGTAGGCCATGTGGTAGATGTATGTGTGAGCACTTTAGTCAAGGTCACGGGCACTTGTAGTAGCCTTGGACACACACATATATATATATATAGAGAGAGAGAGAGAGTGTGTCAAAAACTACGAGTTTAGGGACTCGAGGCACTGGTCGCGGACTATCAAGTAAGAGGGAAACTTGGTATAGGGTCCAGGTGTGCTAGGAGTATTCACTTGAGGGGAGGTGTTGAAATATACAAGTGAATAGGGTGTGTGCAGGAACAAGCCCTTAGCAAGAGGCTGTAAAAGAGAATCTGTGAATGTGAGAGAAGCTGTGAAAAGGTGAGAACTACTGGGAGAGAATAAAGGGTAGCATGAGGAGATTTAGGAGGTGTGGAGATATTCTGGGAGAGGTGGAGAGAATCAAGTAAAAGAGGTGGAGATAATCAAGCAAAAGAGGTGGAGTGAATCAAGGAGAAATCAGTGGGATTAGATGCTTGGATGTAAACCCTATAAATTGAGACATTGGCCTAATGAGAATTTGCTGGTTTTTTATTTTCCATGCCTACATTAAGCTATCAATTACATGCTCACGAATCACGTGTTAATTATCATCTAATCTCTTTGTTAATGATGTTGATTCTAGCATTTGATCCACCATAGTTCATCACATTGCTGTAATTTTAACAGTTAAGAGTTGACCCAATGGATCAAGTTAAGGGATGACAAATTAAAAACCTGTATAATTGAAATTCCCATGGAGGAATGTTCAGATGGAAATTTGGTCTAATGGACCATTATTGTGTTAAGGTTATGAATGATATGATCTGAATGAATTGTTATCTAATGATGAGTTCTATATAAGAGAGATCTTTATACCAGGATTTTGTTGGGTTCACCAGACTATAAGGAACCCCAGAATTAGTTAGATCTTAAGGGAAAGAGTTTTCCTCTAGTTTGTGAGAGATGAGGACATCTCGCGTTTTTTAAGTGGGGTAGGATGTAAGATTCCTCCCTCCAGCTTTTGAGGTGTGCAGGTGTAAGAACCTCCCCTTCTAATCTTATAATTATTTCCCTCTCTGAAATAAAAGAAAGATCATGTTTTATCCTGTTTTGTCCTGGAGAGAGAAAATGTGTAGAGGGAGGTAATTCAAAATTGAGATATTTTTGGATATAAAAATCCTCCTAGTGTCTAAAATGGTTTCCCCTGAAACAGAAATTCAAAAATAACTTTCCAATGTGCAATAGTTATAAAGGATCTTAGCGTAAGGGTGGTACAATTAAGGTTCCTATGGACCAATAAGATTAATCCAAATGTAGGGAGGAGACAAATTGAAGAATAAAAGAAAAAACCCCCAAAAATAAGTAAATGCTCACATAAGATGAAGAGTGGACTAAGGACCAAAGAAAAGTGGGGATCTCCCCTCATGAAGTAGGCACCTTTTCTCATCATTACCCCCAATTCTTAATCAATAAAATGAGATATTTTTATCTCTCCTCTCTCCTATTTCAAAACTAGATCCAAAAAGTAAGATGAACTGACCCAAAAATGGTCAAAATTTGACCAAACTGATCTGGAAAATTCTAGAATCAATTTTCTTGGTTAGAGGCTCACTTTTTCCTATAAATAGAAGCCTCCCCCTTTGTAAAATCTTAATGGTGTTTATGCACTGTTACTCTGCTCCTAGTCCTGAGCCATCTACATTGAATTTTTTAATAATTCAATTGTTTTTGGCCTTTTCCTCTCCAAAGTGAATTGGTGGCCATTATTGCTTCAAACAATAGTAGAACCCTCAATCCCTCAAGCCAAAGGAGAGCTTACAAGCTCCATGTAAGCTAATTTTCTTACTTTGTTTAATGAAAAATCTATGGTTTTCTTGATTTTTATGTTTTGTAGATGATTGAACTAAATTCAAATGCTATGCCTTTGATGAAAAGGCCACCCCCTTGTCTTGTTTATATTCCAACCCTTCTTAATCCTAGAAAGATTAACTAAGTGACTAATTAAACCCTTCTTATTGTTTACTCTCTTGAATTTAGAAAATTTTACAGATTAGAGTTCTATAATTCTAAATTGGGTTATTTAGGTTAAATAAAGAAAGATAAAAATGAGAAATGGTCAGCCATACAAAGGAGATTATGGCAAAATTTTCTAAAATTTTGTGAAAAAGAAAGTTTCTTTTTATGTTATTCCAAAAGAGTAATTCCCACCATTTTTGCATCTAAAGAAATATTCTAAATACTCCATGAAGAAAATTCAAGAAATCTATCGAGATCGAAATATTTAGATAAATGATTAATTTATTCTTCATTGGAATTTGTAACTAATTTAGAAATCAGTTAAGTGAATATTCAAAGAAAGAAATTCAATTAAATAGTAATTGAATTATCATACCTTTTCGAGAAAGATAGTTCAGGAAAAATCTTATCCGACTTGAACCTTGAATCAGACTATGACCAAACTCTTTTGTCAATTTCGAGGAAAGAAGGTGTGACCAGTTTAGAAAAATACACTCAAAACTCCCGCCAAATCTGAAACTAAGTTTGAGACCCTTCGAATTGATATGTGGATCAAGGTTATAGAATTCGAGGAATTCTGGTATGAAATTCAGAATACCGATCAAGAAGTTTTGGGGATACTGATTCAAGAAATACTCCTTGTATTCTAAAGAAAATCAAACTGAAAACTTGCATAGAAATGAGATGTGATGTGAATAGATGTGATGAGAATCGGGATGTGAATGAATGAGGTGTGATGACATGTGAATCAGATAGATGTGAAAATGGATATGGATGTGTATGTGAAGAATGGATGTGAATGTGTATGTGAAAAATGGATGTGAATGTGTATGTGAAGAATGGATGTGAATATGTATGTGAAGAATGGGTGTGGATGTGTATGTGATGAAAATGTATGTGAAGAATGGATATGGGTGTGTATGTGAAGATTGGATATGGATGTGTATGTGAAAGTGGATGTGAAATTGTATGTGAAGAATGGATATGGATGTGTATGTGAAGAATGGATGTGGATGTGTATGTGAAAGAATGGACGTGGATGTATGTGAAAGAATGGATGTGAATGTGTATGTGAAGAATGGATGTGAACATGTATGTGAAGAATGGGTGTGGATGTGTATGTGATGAAAATATATGTGAATATGTATGTATGTGAAGAATGGGTGTGGATGTGTGTGATGAAAATATATGTGAATATATATGTGAAGAATGGGTGTGAATGTGTATATGATGAAAATATATGTGAATGTGTATGTGAAGAATGGATGTGGATGTGTATGTGAAGAATGGATATGGATGTGTATGTGAAATTGAATGTGAATATGTATGTGAAGAATGGATATGGATGTGTATGTGAAGAATGGATGTGGATGTATATGTGAAAGAATGGATGTGGATGTATGTGAAAGAATGGATGTGAATGTGTATGTGAAGAATGGATGTGAATACGTATGTGAAAGAATGGATGTGGATGTATGTGAAAGAATGGATGTGAATGTGTATGTGAATGTATATGTGAAGAATGGATGTGGATATGTATGTGAAAGAATGGATGTGAATGTGTATGTGAAGAATGGATGTGGATGTATGTGAAAGAATGGATGTGGATGTGTATGTGAAAGAATGGATGTGGATGTATGTGAAAGAATGGATGTGGATGTATGTGAAAGAATGGATGTGGGTGTATGGGAAAGAATGGATGTGGGTGTGTATGTGAAAGAATGTGATGTGATGTAAAGAGATGTGATGTGACATGAATATATGTGGATGTGAAGTGATAGATATGAATAAATGGATAGATTAAGTTTGCATGAATATCTAGCTAGGGGGCTTGGGAACTCTTTTCCCTGGTACCCGGGACAAAACCTAACCAAATTCTTAAATGGATCCCATCACTACAGTGGTTGGGCGGTTGGCTAACCCACGAGACTGGTTGGACTGATGGATCCCTAAAATGAGATTCAATTTTGCTATGGTACGATAGATGAAGTAAATCCCGGATAAAAATTGTTCTATGGAAAAGAATCAACAGTTGTGCCTCTCAATGAGGAAAAAAGCATTGGTCTCTATGATCCAAGTGCAAGTCTTTTCCTTGATCTGACTATGGGACTTACGGGTTTGGTCAAATTAGTTCAGTTAGTTAAGGCTCACGACTACGTTAGAGTAAATTTTATCCTGGAGGAATCGCCCGTGCTTTCCGGGCGAGGGAAGTTTTTCCGGGTTCGGAAGAACCGATGGATTAGTCTCTTGTCCGGATATCCGTGTGGGCGAGACCCCCGAGTGAGGGACCCTGCCCCGCGCAAGAAGTGCTACTGCCACTGCTAGCACCCCTAAATTTGTTGCGCGGAGGGGACAGGGATCTTTCAGCTAGTATCAGAGCGAATTGGCTAAAGTGGATCAATCAAGAAGCCAAAAATGTCAAAAATTTATGAAGTCACAGTAAAAAGTTGGAAATGAGTGATGAAATTCATACAAATTGATATTCAGACTAAAATTCATAAATTAGTAATTGGGTCTTTAGATGGAAGTACCGCAATTGCATTGAATCCCTAACTTGCTTGAGGCCTAGACATGATGGTGTTTACCTTATAATTCCAAGGACAATGACTACCCGTATATACCTGTTGAAATATACAAGTGACGGGTGTGTGCGGGAACAAGCCCTTGGCCAGAGGCTGTAAAAGAGAATCTACAAATGTGAGAGAACCTGTGAAAAGGTGAGAAGAATCTATTGGGAGAGAATAAAGGGTAGCATGAGGAGATTTAGGAGGTGTGGAGATATTATGGGAGAGGTGGAGAGAATCAAGCAAAAGAGCTGGAGTGAATCAAGGAGAAATCAGTGGGATTAGATGCTTGGATGTAAAATCTATAAATTGGGGCATTGGCCTAATGAGAATTTGCTGGTTTTTGATTATCCATGCCTACATTAAGCTATCAATTAATTGCTCACTAATCACGTCTTAATTATCATCTAATCTCTTTGTTAATAATGTTGATTCTAGCATTAGCTCATCACATTGCTGTAATTTTAACATGGTATCAGAGCCTAGCCTAGAATCCATCAAGTTTATGAACGCATTATCTAACTAATTAGGGGTTGATCTCCCTCCAGGAGAAACATTAGGGGAAATGCTTCTAGCCCAACATAGCTACTTCATTGGTGCTCCAGCCAAATGAATCAACGCAGCAAACCGCCGACGCAATCAGAAGATATTTGTGTTTTTTCCAGCGCTTGTTTTTTTGAAAAAAATGAAGATCTTGTCTGCTCCAGCTACAACAATGGGTCTAATTTCTCTTAGCCCCCAGGGGTTTTCAAGGGTGCTCTGCAAGCTGGTGAAGTCAGAATTTGATTTGATCAAGTCTACAGTGAGATCCAAGCTCTTCATCAAATCTGCAAGTGACTTTGGTAAAAGAGAGATTAAGCATTCAATGTTTAGTCAAATCTTGTGTTTCTTGGCTTAATCCTCTACTAGAATAATTTTTATTGATGGCCTTGAAAGGATTTGAGCTCATTTGAACTCTAAGGCCTTAGATCTAGGCTCCCCGCATACTCTATTTTTTGCACACAAAACAGAGGATTAATTCAATGATTAATCAATGCTAATCATTGTTTTTTGGTGCGATTGAGGGTTCAAATTAACCATTAGGCATCTGATACAGATCCCTATAACTTCAAATTGCAATTCGAAGATGGTTTGATACTCCAACCATTCCATACAAATTGGTTACCCTTGATTTAATGTAATTTCTGGTAAAATTATGCTGATAAATTTGTGGTAAACATCATTTTGCATTTAACCCTTGGTTAATGCTTGCAAAATCACACTCAAATTCAAGATTATTCACAGCCAGAGTTGCATTTGTGAATGTGCATAAGAATGAATGCTATATGCATTATGTATTGGGCACATTACATCAGTGTGTAAAAATGGGATTAGACACTGCCCTTGTCCCAGAATAAGACAAGAGGTAAGACCTCCCACATAGATTTGGGTTTACATTTCATAATGACACAAGATAAACATCAAAAGCCCAAAAGAACTGTCAACAAAACATTTAAACATGTTGAGCAAGAACTGACGGACACGCTCATGGCCCCAGCCATGAAAGAAGAAGAACATCTATTTCCAAGAGGAGGATCCACACCAAAAAGAAGAGCTAGAGGAAGCATTGAAGGAAGACATGGAAAAGAGAAGAGAAGCTGCCACAACAAGAAGGCTGAAAGAAGAGGAAGACATGGACGCATGAAGAGATGCTGCCATGACAAGAAGACTAAAGACAAGAGAAGATGTGAGGCTCCAAAGAGTGAGGAGCCATGTGAAAATCTCAGAGAGAGAGAGAGAGAGAGCAAGAGAGGGAGAGAGAGAGAGAGAGAAACCCCACAACCCAATGTAACCTGCCCCAACAGAGTAAAACCACCTTTGAGCCACCCGATGATGTAGGCCATGTGGTAGATGTATGTGTGAGTACTTTAGTCAAGGTTAGCCTTGGACAAATAGAGAGATAGAGTGTCAAGGACTATGAGTTTAGGGACTTGAGGCACTGGTCGCGGACTATCAAGTAAGAGGGAAACTTGGTATAGGGTCCAGGTGTGCTAGGATTGTTCACTTGAGAGGAGGTGTGCTAGGCACTAGTCGCGGACTATCAAGTAAGAGGGAAACTTGGTATAGGGTCCAGTTGTGCTAGGAGTATTCACTTGAGGGGAGGTGTTGAAATATACAAGTGAATAGGGTGTGTGCGAGAACAAGCCCTTGGCTATAGACTATAAAAGAGAATCTGTAAATGTGAGAGAACCTATGAAAAGGTGAGAAGAATCTACTGGCAGATAATAAAGGGTAGCATGAGGAGATTTAGGAGGTGTGAAGATATTCTGGGAGAGGTGGAGTGAATCAAGCAAAAGAGGTAGAGTGAATCAAGGAGAAATCAGTGGGATTAGATGCTTGAATGTAAACTCTATAAATTGAGGCATTGGCCTAATGAGAATTTATTAGTATTTGATTATCCATGCCTACATTAAGCTATCAGTTAATTGCTCACTAATCACGTGTTAATTATCATCTAATCTCTTTGTTAATGATGTTGATTCTAGTATTTGATCCACCATATCTCATCACATTGCTGTAATTTTAACAGTTAACACTTGACCCAATGGATCAAGTTAAGGGATGACAAATTAAAAACTTGTAAAATTGAAATTCCCATGGAGGAATGTTCATATGAAAATTTCGATCTAATGGACCATTATTGTGTTAAGGATATGAATGATATGATCTGAATGAATTGTTATCTGATGATGAGTTCTATATAAGAGGGATCTTAATGGACCATTATTGTGTTAAGGATATGAATGATATGATCTGAATGAATTATTATCTGATGATGAGTTCTATATAAGAGGGATCTTTATAAACAGGATTCTGTTGGGTTCACCAGACTATAAGGAGCCCCATAGTCAGTTAGATCTTAAGGAAAGAGTTGTCCTCTAGTTTGTGAGATGAGGACATCTCGTGTTTTTTAAGTGGGGTAGGATGTAAGATTCCTCCCTCCAGCTTTTGAGGTGTGCAAGTGTAAGAACCTCCCCTTCTGATCTTATAATTATTCCCCTCTCTGAAATAAAAGAAAGATCCTATTTTACCCTGTTTTGGCCTGGAGAGAGAAATGTCTAGAGGGAGGTAATTCAAAATTGAGATATTTTTGGATATAAAAATCCTCCTAGTGTCTAAAATGGTTTCCCCTGAAACAGAAATTCAAAAATAACTTTCCAATGTACAATAGGTATAAAGGACCTTAGCCTAAGGGTCTAGATTTTCAGAAATTTTTGGATTATGGTCTAATTAAGGTTCCAATGGACCAATAAGATTAATCCAAATGTAGGGAGGAGATAAATTGAAGAATAAAAGAAAAAACCCCCAAAAATAAGTAAATTCTCACATAAGATGAAGAGTGGACTAAGGACCAAAGAAAAGTGGGGATCTCCCCTCATGAACTAGGCACCTTTTTCTCATCATTACCCCCATTTCATCTCTCCTCTCTCCTATTTCAAAACTAGATCCAAAAAGTAAGCTGAACTGACCCAAAAAGGTCAAAAATTGACCAAACTAATCTAGAAAATTCTAGAATCAATTTGCTTGGTTAGAGGCTCACTTTTTCCTATAAATAGAAGCCTCCCCCTTTGTAAAAGCTTAATGGTGTTTCTGCACTATTACTCTGCTCCTGTCCTCCTCAGCCATCTACATTGATTTTTTTAATAATTCAATTGTTTTTGGCCTAATCCTCTCCAAAGTGAATTGGTGGCCACTATTGCTTCAAACAATAGTAGAACCTTTAATCCGGAGAGCTTACAAGCTCCATGTAAGCTAATTTTCTTACTTTGTTTAATGAAAAATCTATGGTTTTCTTGATTTTTATGTTTTGCAGATGATTGAACTAAATTCAAATGCTATGCCTTTGATGAAAAGGCCACCCCCTTCTCGTCTTTACATTCCAACCCTTCTTAATCTTAGAAAGATTAACTAAGTGATTAATTAAACTCTTCTTATTGTTTACTCTCTTGAATTTAGAAAATTTTATAGATTAGAGTTCTATAATTCTAAATTGGGTTATTTAGGTTAAATAAAGACAGATAAAAATGAGAAATGGTCAGCTATACAAAGGAGGTTATGGCAAAATTTTTCAAAATTTTGTGAAAAAGAAAGTTTGTTTTTATGTTATTCCAAAAGAGTAATTCCCACAGTTTTTGCATCTAAAAGAAATATTCTAAATACTCCATGTACATATTCACCTATGAATATGCATGGATATCACTGATATTAGCTAGAATGCTCACCACCTGTCCACTCAGGAGCCTTTTCGATAGTTCCGAGCTCATAGTACCCAGCAATATATTCACTTATAAAAATCAAAATGGAATCTCCGTTGAAGATCAAGAAGATCAACCAACATATCCATATAAAAGAGTCATGGACTCATCCGTTGAGGACCAGCAAGGTCAATCAACCAGATCCATGCCCGAATTCAGAAAACAACTCTTACTCCTTGTCCCAATATCTTCCACGACGCACGTGTGGGTATCTTCGGCAACCCAGAGCCTGAGCACCGTATGGTCAGCACCCTCTAGGATCCTTCACAGGTCACCTAGCGCTTCATTCATAGGCCGTTTCTTTAGTCCCTCATCCACCGTACCGGAAGCTCACCATTTAAATCGAACCGAGGATGGCCAAGACTTCGGCCGACCTTGCTATGCAAGATGTCCTCCATTGACTCTCCGTCAGCTATTGTAACTTTAACAGTTAGGTCTCCACGACCTCATTCACAAGACGGTCAAAATGCTTCCCCAGCATTCTTGACATAAAACAGTCATTTAAAAACAAGTCATAAATACAGTTTCTATAACAAACTCTCGTCTTTCCACATTGTTTCACATCAATCCACATTATTCAATCCATATCCATTTCATATGTATTCTCATTCTCATCCAATCACATCATTTTCATTCATATCCATCACATTCATTCTCATCACCATCCCATCACATACATTCTATCCACATAACATCACATCTCATCTATCCACATCATATCTCATTCATACACATCTCATCTATCCACATCATATCTCATTCATACACATCTCATCTCATTCATCCACATCCATCCAATCGTTCACATGTACGACTACCCACATCTATCCATTTATTCATATCTATCACTTCACATCCACATATATTCATGTCACATCACATCTCTTTACATCACATCACATTCTTTCACATACACATACATATCCATGCTTTCACATACACACCCACATCCATTCTTTTATATACATCTACATCCATTCTTTCACATACACATCCACATCCATTCTTTCACATACATCCACATCCATTCTTTTACATACACATCCACATCCATTCTTTTACATACATATCCACATCCATTCTTCACATACACATTCACATCCATTCTTCACATACACATTAACATCCATTCTTTCACATCCATTCTTTCACATACACATACACATCCACATCCATTCTTTCACATATACATCCACATCCATTCTTTCACATACATATCCACATCCATTCTTCACATACACATTCACATTCTTTCACATACATCCACATCCATTCTTTCACATACGTATCCACATCCATTCTTCACATACACATTCACATCCATTCTTTCACATACATCCATATCCATTCTTTCAGATACACATCCACATCCATTCTTCACATACACATCCATATCCATTCTTCACATACATATTCACATACATATTCACATTCAATTTCACATACACATCCATATCCATTCTTCACATACACATTCACATATATTTTCATCACATACACATCCACACCCATTCTTCACATACATATTCACATATATTTTCATCACAAACACATCCACACCCATTCTTCACATACATATTCACATCCATTCTTCACATACACATTCACATCCATTCTTTCACATACATCCACATCCATTATTTCACATACACATCCACATCCATTCTTCACATACACATCCATATCCATTCTTCACATACATATTCACATCTAATTTCACATACACATCCATATCCATTCTTCACATACACACCCATATCCATTCTTCACATATATTTTCATCACATACACATCCACACCCATTCTTCACATACATATTCACATATATTTTCATCACATACACATCCACACCCATTCTTCACATCCATTCTTCACATACACATTCACATCCATTCTTCACATACACATCCATATTCATTTTCACATCTATCTGATTCACATGTCATCACACCTCATTCATTTACATCCCGATTCTCATCACATCTATTCACATCACATCTCATTTCTATGCAAGTTTTCAGTTTTGATTTTCTTTAGAATACAAGGAGTATTTCTTGAATCAGTATCCCCAAAACTTCTTGATCGGTATTCTAAATTTCATACCAGAATTCCTCGAATTCTATAACCTTGATCCACATATCAATTCGAAGGGTCTCAAACTTAGTCTCAGATTTGGCGGGAGTTTTGAGTGTATTTTTCTAAACTGGTCACACCTTCTTTCCTCGAAATTGATGAAAGAGTTTGGTCTCTCTCTCTCTCTCTCTCTCTCTCTCTCTCTCTCTCTCTCTCACCGAAAAGATGATCTGACTCCACTTCCTTAGGAGCCTCCATGAAGTTTGCTGATGTTGTTCCTTCTCCACTGGGTTTGCTGTAGCAGTCTCTTGCCATGTTTCCTGGCTTTCCACAGTTGTGGCAGTGAAGGTCCTTCCTCCTACTCTTCCTCTTCCTCGTCCTCATCCTTGAAAGAATCCTCCTTAGGTGAAAAATGCTTTTTCTTCTCCTGCTGTTGAGTCGAGCCATTTCTTCTCTTTGCCCCTCTGCTCTTTTGCTCTAGAAGAGCTCCTTCTATCTCGTGTAGCTTCAATTCAGGTACATTCTTTAGTGTTGCTTGCCCATTGTATCCTTGTGATGTGGTGAATGATTTCATCATTTAAACTGAGTGCGATAAGTCCCAATGCTTTTTCATTCCTGCTCTTCCACTCATTTTCCCCTCTCATCTCTTCCCTCAACTAGCCCCCCGGCATATTTTTCCTCATGAGCAGATACATGGTTTTTGTCTACCACGTGTAAAACTACTCCCCATTAAATTTGGCTATTTCTTGTGCCGTACTCATGATAATGTGAAGGGGGTCTTACCTCTTGATCCAATTTCAAGATTCAAGGGCACTGTCGACCCTTTTACAACTCAATCTGGTGTTTAGGAGATGATTACAATAGATTTATCAGCATAAAATCACCAGAAATCAACTTAAATCAAGGGTAACCAATTTGCACGGAATGGTTGGAGTATCAAACCAATTTGCACGGAATGGTTGGAGTATCAAACCATCTCCGAATTGCAATCCGAAGTTATAGGGATCTGTATCAGATACCTAATGGTTAGTTTGAACGCTCAATTACACCAAAAATAGTGATTAGCATTGATTAATCATCATTGATTGGCAAATTAATCCTTTTTTTTGTGTGCAAAAAACAAAGTATGCGGGGAGCCCAGATTTGAGGTCTTAGAGTTCAAATGAGCTCAAATGCTTTCAAGGCCATCAATAGCAATTAGTCTAGTAGCGAATTAAGCCAAGAAACACAAGATTTGACCAAACATTGAATGCTTAATCTCTATTTTTACCAAAGTCACATGTAGATTTGATGAAGAGCTTGGATCTCACTAAAGACTTGATCAAATCAAATTCTGACTTCACCAGCTTGTAGAGAACCCTTGAAAACCCCTAGGGCCAAGAGAATTAGAGCAATTTGATCTGGAGCAGTAGAAATATCAAATTTTCTTCAAAAAGAATGCGCCTGCAAAATCGCGATTTTCTTGAGCTGTAGAAGGTGGTTTGCTGTGCAATTTGCTTCGCTGGAGCACACGTGAGATAGCTATGCATGCCTAGAAGGGCTTGAGCTAATGTTGCTCCTATAGGGAGATCGAGCCCCTCCACTGGCTGGGGGTACAGTGGGCTACTTGAAAATAACTAAAAAAGTGATTATCTACTAATCCTAATTAGTTAGATAATGGGCTCATAAACTTGATGGATTCTAGGCTAGGCTCTGATACCATGTTAAAATTACAAGCTTAATGTAGGCATGGATAATCAAAAACCAGCAAACTCTCTTTAGGTCAATGCCTCAATTTATAGGGTTTATATCCAAGCATCTAATCCCACTGATTTCTCCGTGATTCACTCCACCTCTTTTGCTTGATTCTCTCCACCTCTTTTGCTTGATTCTCTCCACCTCTCCTAGAATATCTCCACACCTCCTAAATCTCCTCATGCTACCCTTTATTCTCTCCCAGTAGATACTTCTATCCTTTTCATAGCTTCTCTCACATTTACAGATTCTCTTTTACAGTCTCTTGCTAAGGGCTTGTTCCCACGCACACACCCTATTCACTTGTATATTTCAACACCTCCCCTCAAGTGAATACTCCTAGCACACTTGGACCCTATACCAAGTTTCCCTCTTACTTGATAGTCCACGACCAGTGCCTCAAGTCCCTAAACTCATAGTCCTTGACTCTCTCTCTCTCTATATCTACAAGTGCCCGTGACCTTGACTAAAGTGCTCACACATACATCTACCACATGGCCTACATCATCGGTGGCTCTCAGAGGTGGTTTTACTCTGTTGGGGTAGGTTACATTGGGTTGTGGGTTTCTCTCTCTCTTCTCTCTCTCTCTCTCTCTCTCTCTCTCTCTCTCTCTCTCTCTCTCTCTCTCTCTCTCTCTCTCAGAAAAGATGATCTGACTCCACTTCCTTATTAGGAGCCTCCATGAAGTTTGCTGATGTCGTTCCTTTTCCACTTGGTTTGCTTGTAAGATTCCTCCCCAGCCTCTCAAGATGTCCCGTATCTTCCCATCCTATAATCAAATCCCTCTTCAGATATATAAAAGATCTTGTTTCTATCTATTTTGGCTTAAAGAGATAAAATGTTCTAGAGAGAGGTTATTCAGATTTTAGATATTTTTGGATGGAAAATAAATCTTCTTATTAAAATAGATTCCCCCGAAATAGAAGTTCAAAAAGATTTTTAGAAGGTGCATTAGAAATCAATTACAATCTGTTCAAAAGGCCTTATCCTAGGAGTCCAAGTTTTTTGAAACTTTTAAATTAAGGTTTTGAGGAGCCAATCAGATTCATCCAAATGTGTGGAGGAGATAAATAGAAGAAATAAAGAAAATCCCCCCAAAAATGAGTAAATACTCACATAAGATGAAGAGTGGACTAAGGACCAAAGGAAATACTAAAAAAATGAAATTTTGACACCTCGGATGTGGGGATTCCCCCTCATGAAGGAGTGTGGTGGAGTTTTTAAATTCCCAAAAATTGAGATATTTCATCTCTCCTCTCTCCTAATTCAAGTCTAGTTCCAAAAAGTAAGCTAAATTGACCCAAAAATGGTCAAAAATTGACCAAACTGATCTAGAAAATTTTAGAATCAATTTGCTTCGTTAGAAGCTCACTTTTTCCTATAAATAGCAACCTCCCTCTTTGTTGAAGCTTAATACTATTTTATGCACTGTTACTCTACTCCTCCCCAGAGCCAAAAACTATGAATTTCTTAATAATTCATTAGTTTTTGACCATTCCCTCTTCTAAAGAACTACTGGCCACTCTTGTTGCAAACAAGAGTAGATCCCTCAAACCATCAAGCCAAAGGAAAGTTCCCAGAATTTCATGTAAGTTAGAAATCCTGCTTTTTCTTATTCTTTTAATGGCTTTCTAATTTTTTTGTTATCTTTAAAATGATAATCTGATGCTATGCCTTGCTGGAAAGGCTTTCCCCCTCTCTCATTCTTAAATTCAGCACTTCTTTATCCTAGTTAAGTAATCAAATTGTTTGAATTAAACTTTTCATATTGTTTCTCTTTTAAAAGTGGAATTTGATTAGTTTAGAATGCTTAAAACAAATTGGGGATAATTTTTAAGTACATTAAGAATAGAAAAAATTGAAAAATGGTCAGCCATACAAAGGAGGTTATGGTAAAATTTTCTTAAATTTTATGAAATAAGTATTACCTTTTATTATTCAAAAAGAGTAATCCCCATCGTTTGTGTATTCTAAAAGTGTTATTTTCATTCTATGCATAGGAAAATGCATGGTTGAAATATTTTTATTACAAAAGTGTTATTTCTATTAGATTTAAATTCTATGCATAGAAAGATGCATATTGATTATTTTTTATTATTATAAAAGAGTGATTTTCATTAGATTTAAATTCTATGCATAGAAAGATGCATATTGATTATTTTATTTAATTTTAAAAGTGTTACTTTCATCAATATTGATTTTTATGCATAAACTAATGCATAAAAGAATTGTTTTATTATAAAAGTGTTCCTTTCATCAATTTTGATTTTTATACATATAATGATGCATAAAAGAATTTTTTTAATTATAAAAGTGTTACTTTCATCAATATTGATTTTTATGCATAAAATGATGCATAAAAGAATTTTTTTTAATTATAAAAGTGTTACTTTCATCAATATTGTTTTTTATGCATAAAAGAATTTTTTTATTATAAAAGTGTTACTTTCATCAATATTGATTTTTCTACATAAATAGATGCATAAAAGAATTGTTTTTTATTATAAAAGTGTTACTTTCATCAATATTGATTTTTATGCATAAATAGATGCATAAAAGATTTTTTTAATTATAAAAGTGTTACTTTCATCAATATTGATTTTTATACATAAAATGATGCATAAAAGAATTTTTTTAATTATAAAAGTGTTACTTTCATCAATATTGGTTTTTATGCATAAAATGATGCATAAAATAATTTTTTTATTATAAAATTGTTACTTTCATCAATATTGATTTTTATGCATAAATAGATGCATAAAAGAATTATTTTATTATAAAAGTGTTACCTTCATCAATATTTATTTTTATGCATAAAATGATGCATAAAAGAAATTTTTTTAATTATAAAAGTGTTACTTTCATCAATATTGATTTTTACGCATAAAATGATGCATAAAAGAATTTTTTTAAATTATAAAAGTGTAACTTTCACCAATATTGATTTTTATGCATAAACAGATGCATAAAAGGATTTTCTTTTTTATAAAAGTGTTATTTCCATAGAAGTTGGATTTTATGCATAAATAGATGCATACATAATTTTTTATATCAAAATAAGAGTTCTCTTTAATCCTATGTTTAATTCCCATGAATATTGGTTAATGAATAAGTAAATACTCTGTGAAGGAAAATTCTACCGTTTCATATTCTCTAGGATGGTAATGAGAAAAATTCAAAAAAACTATCGAAGTCAAAATTTTAGATAAATGATTAATTTGTTCCTCATAGGAATTCGTGACTAGTTTTGAATTCAGTTAAGCAAAATATTCAATGAATGAACTATCTTCGAGAAAGATAGTTCAGGGAGAACCTTTGCAGACTCAAACCCTGAATCAGACTATGACCCCAAGACGTAATTCCTTTGTCAGTTTCAAGAAAAGACGATGTGACCAGTTCAGTAATTGAGACCTTTGATTTTGATCTGAGGATCAAGAATTCAGAATTCGAGGAATTCTGCTTGGGAATCCAGACCTGTGATATAGAAGTCTTGGGATATGGAATTAAGATATACTCATTGTATTCAAATGAAAATCAAAACTGAAAACTTGCATAGAAACCCTGTTTTCTTAAAGGATTGTCTTACGCCAAAATGCTAGAGGAAGCATTTGGTATATGTGTTAATAAAAATTATCAGAGTAAACTCTCTCTCTCTCTCTCTCTCTCTCTCTCTCTCTCTCTCTCTCTCTCTCTCTCTCTCTCTCTCTCTCTCTCTCTCTCAGAAAAGATGATCTGGCTCCACTTCCTTAGCAGTCTCTTGCCCCATGTGTCCTGGCTTTCCACAGTTGTGGCAAGTGAAGGTCCTTCCTCCTACTCTGCCTCTTCCTCGTCCTCATCCTCGAGAGAATCCTCCTCGGGTGAAAAATGCTTTTTCTTCTCCTTCTGTTGAGTCGAGCCATTTCTTCTCTTTGCATCTGCTCTCTTGCTCTAGTAGAGCTCCTTCTATCTCGTGTAGCTTCAATTCAGGTACATTCTTTAGTGTTGCTATAATGTTTTCATATTCACCTTTGTCCACACTCTTCAAAGAAGCAATGCTAGTGCCTCATCATCTTCTACCTTTTTGCACTGCTAGTGCCTCATCATCTTCTAGTGCCTCATCATCTTCTACCTTTTTGCCAATAGCTGCCAGTTTGTTGATGATGAAGCACTGCTAGTGCCTCATCATCTTCTACCTTTTTGCCAATAGCTGCCAGTTGTTGCTTAATGCTTTTATATCTATTCAAGTATGTGATTAAAGGTTCACTTTCCTTCATATCCAATTTGTAGAATCTTAGCTTGTGTGCCAAATAATTTATTGAGTTCATCCCATGCACCTTTTGCCCATTGTAACCCTGTGATGTGATGAATGATTTCATTATTTAAATTGAGTGCAATAAGTCCCAATGCTTTTTCATTCCTGCTCTTCCACTCATTTTTCCCTCTCACCTCTAGGCATTCATCTCTTCCCTCAACTAGCCCCCGTAGATTTTTCCTCATTAGCAGATACATGGTTTTTGTCTACCATGTGTAAAACTGCTCCCCATTAAATTTGGCTATATCTTGTGCCATACTCATGATAATGTAAAGGGGGTCTTAACTCTTGATCCAATTTCAAGATTCAAGGGCAGTGTCTACCCTTTTACAACTCAATCTGGTGTTTTGGAGATGATTACAAAATAGATTTATCAGCATAAAATCACAAGAAATTACATTAAATCAAGGGTAACCAATTTGTACCGACGAATGGTTGGAGTATCAAACCATCTCCGAATTGCAATTTGAAGTTATAGGGATCTGTATCTGATACCTAATGGTTAGTTTGAAGTTATAGGGATCTGTATCTGATACCTAATGGTTAGTTTGAACCCTCAATTGTACCAAAAAATATTGATTAGCACTGATTAATCATTGATTAGCAAATAAATTCTCTGTTTTGTGTGCAAAAAATAGAGTATGCGAGGAGTCCAGATTTGAGGCCTTAGAGTTCAAATGAGCTCAAATGCTTTCAAGGCCATCAAAAGCAATTAGTCTAGTAGAGGATTAAGCCAAGAAACACAAGATTTGAGCAAACATTGAATGCTTAATCTTTGTTTACCAAAGTCACCTATAGATTTGATGAAGAGCTTAGACTTGATCAAATCAAATTTTGACTTCACCAGCTTGTAGAGCACCCTTGAAAGCCCCTAGGGCCAAGAGGAATTAGAGAAATTTCATCTAGAGCAGCAAAAATATGAAATTTTCTTTAAAAAGAATGCGCTTGTAGAATCGCAATTTTCTTGAGTTGTAGAAGGCAGTTTGCTACGCCGATTTGCTTGGCTAGAGTGCAGGTGAGATAGCTATGCATGCCTAGAAGGGCTTGAGCTAATGTTGCTCCTGGAGGGAGATCAAGCCCCCTCCACTGGTGGGTAGGGGTACAGTGGGCTACTTGAAAATAACTAAAAAAGTGATTATATCCTAATCATCTACTAATCCTAATTAGTTAGATAATGGGCTCATAAACTTGATGGATTCTAGGCTAGGCTTTGATACTATGTTAAAATTATAGCAATGTGATGAGCTATGGTGGATCAAATACTAGAATCAACATCATTAACAAAGAGATTAGATGATAATTAACACATGATTAGTGAGCAATTAACTGATAGCTTAATGTAGGCATGGATAATCAAAAACCAGTAAATTCTCATTAGGCCAATGCCTCAATTTATAGGGTTTATATCCAAGCATCTAATCCCACTGATTTCTCCTTGATTCACTCCACCTCTTTTGCTTGATTCTCTCCACCTCTCCCAGAATATCTCCACACCTCCTAAATCTCCTCATGCTACCCTTTATTCTCTCCCAGTAGATACTTCTATCCTTTTCACAGCTTCTCTCACATTTATAGATTCTCTTTGACAGTCTCTTGCTAAGGGCTTGTTCCCGCACACACCCTATTCACTTGTATATTTCAACACCTCTCCTCAAGTGAATACTCCTAGCACACCTGGACCCTATACCAAGTTTCCCTCTTACTTGATATAGTCCATGATCAGTGCCTCAAGTCCCTAAACTCATAGTCCTTGACACACTCTCTCTATATATATGTGTCCAAGGCTACTACAAGTGCCCGTGACCTTGACTAAAGTGCTCACACATACATCTACCATATGGCCTACGTCATCGGTGGCTCAGAGGTGGTTTTACTATGTTGGGGTAGATTACATTGGGTTGTGGGGTTTCTCTCTCTCTCTCTCTCTCTCTCTCTCTCTCTCTCTCTCTCTCTCTCTCTCTCTCTCTCTCTCTCAGAAAGATGATCTGACTCCACTTCCTTATAGGAGCCTCCACGAACTTTGCTGATGTCATTCCGTCTCCACAGGGGGTTTGCTGTAGCAGTCTCTTGCCATGTGTCCTAGCTTTCCACAGTTGTGGCAAGTGAAGGTCCTTCCTCGCAGTCTCTTGCCATGTGTCCTAGCTTTCCACAGTTTTGGCAAGTGAAGGTCCTTCCTCCTACTCTGCATCTTCCTCGTCCTCATCCTCGAGAGAATCCTCCTCGGGTGAAAAATGGTTTTTCTTCTCGTGCTGTTGAGTTGAGCCATTTCTTCTCTTTGCCTCTGCTCTCTTCATATTCACCTTTGTCCACACTCTTCAGAAGCACTGCTAGTGCCTCATCATCTTCTACCTTTTTGCCAATAGCTGCCAGTTGTTGCTTAATGCTTTTATATCTATTCAAGTGTGTGATTAAAGGTTCACTTTCCTTCATATCCAATTTGTAGAATTGCATTAGCAGATCTATCTTTGAATTTTTAGCTTGTGTGCCAAATAATTTATTAAGTTCATCCTATGCATCTTTTGCCCATTGTATCCCTGTGATGTGATGAATGATTTCATCATTTAAACTGAGTGCGATAAGTCCCAATGCTTTTTCATTCCTGCTTTTCCACTCATTTTCCCCTCTCACCTCTGGGCATTCATCTCTTCCCTTAACTAGCCCCCGCAGATTTTTCCTCATGAGTAGATACATGGTTTTTGTCTGCCATGTGTAAAACTGTACCCCATTAAATTTGGGTATTTCTTGTGTCGTACTCATGATAATGTGAAGGGGGTCTTACCTCTTCATCCAATCTCAAGATTCAAGGGCAATGTCTACTCTTTTACAACTCAATCGGGTGTTTAGGAGATGATTAAACAGATTTATCAGCATAAAATCACGAGAAATTACAATAAATCAAGGGTAACCGATTTTTACGGAATGGTTGGAGTATCAAACCATCTCCGAATCGTAATTTGAAATTTGAACCCTCAATTGCACCAAAAAATAATGATTAGCACTGATTAATCATTGATTAGCAAATTAATCCTCTATTTTGTGTGCAGAAAACAGAGTATGTGGGGAGCCTAGATCTGAGGCCTTAGAGTTCAGATGAGCTCAAATGAGCTCAAATGCTTTCAAGACCATCAGTAGCAATTAGTCTAGTAAAGGATTAAGCCAAGAAACACAAGATTTGACCAAACATTGAATGCTTAATCTCTGTTTTACAAAAGTCACCTACAGATTTGATGAAGAGATTGGATCTCACTGTAGACTTGATCAAATCAAATTCTGACTTCACCAACTTGTAGAGCACCCTTGAAAACACCTAGGGCCAAGAGAAATTAGAGCAATTTGATCTGGAGCAGCAGAAATATCAAATTTTCTTTAAAAAGAATGTGCCTACAGAATCGTAATTTTCCTGAGCTGTAGAAGGCGGTTCGCTGCACCGATTTGCTTGGCTGGAGTGCAAGTGAGATAGCTATGCATGCCTAGAAGGGATTGAGCTAATGTTGCACCTGGAGGGAGATCAAGCCCATCCACCACTGGCTAGGGGTATAGTGGGCTACTTGAAAATGGATAGTAAAAAACCATCAAATTCTCATTAGGCCAATGCCTCAATTTATAGGGTTTACATCCAAGCATCTAATCCAAGCATCTAATCCCACTAATTTCTCCTTGATTCACTCCACCTCTTTTGCTTGATTCTCTCCGCCTCTCCCAGAATATCTCCACACCTCCTAAATCTCCTCATGCTACCCTTTATTCTCTCCCAGTAGATACTTCTCACCTTTTCACAGCTTATCTCACATTTACAGATTCTCTTTTATAGCCTCTTGCTAAGGGCTTGTTCCCACACACACCCTATTCACTTGTATATTTCAACACATCCCCTAAGTGAATACTCCTAGCACACCTGGACCCTATACCAAGTTTCCCTCTTACTTGATAGTCCATGACCAGTGCCTCAAGTCCCTAAACTCATAGTCCTTGAAACACTCTCTCTCTATATGTGTCCAAGGCTACTACAAGTGCCCGTGACCTTGACTAAAGTGCTCACACATACATCTACCACATGGCCTACATCATTGGTGGCTTAGAGGTGGTTTTACTCTGTTGGGGTAGGTTACATTGGGTTGTGGGGTTTCTCTCTCTCTCTCTCTCTCTCTCTCTCTCTCTCTCTCTCTCTCTCTCTCTCTCTCTCTCTCTCTCTCTCTCTCTTTCAAAAAAGATGATCTGACTCCACTTCCTTAGGAGCCTCCATGAAGTTTGTTGATGTCATTCCTTCTCCACTGGGTTTGCTGATGTCATTCCTTCTCCACTGGGTTTGCTATAGCAATCTCTTGCCATGTGTCTTGGCTTTCCACAGTTGTGGCAAGTGAAGTTCCTTCCTCCTACTCTGCCTCTTCCTCGTCCTCATCCTCGAGAGAATCCTCCTCGGGTGAAAAATGCTTTTTCTTCTCCTGATATTGAGTTGAGCCATTTCTTCTCTTTGCCTCTACTCTCTTGCTCTAGTAGAGCTCCTTCTATCTCATGTAGCTTCAATTCTCAGGTACATTCTTTAGTGTTGCTATAATGTTTTCATATTCACCTTTGTCCACACTCTTCAGAAGCACTGCTAGTGCCTTATCATCTTCTACCTTTTTGCCAATAGCTGCGAGTTGTTGCTTAATGATTTTTTATCTGTTCAAGTGTGTGATTAAAGGTTCACTTTCCTTCATATCCAATTTGTAGAATTGCATTAACAGATTTATCTTTGAATTTTTAGCTTGTGTGCCAAATAATTTATTGAGTTCATCCCATACACCTTTTGCCCATTGTATCCCTATGATGTGATGAATGATTTCATTATTTAAATTGAG
Organism: Cibotium barometz; assembly: GCF_041138505.1. Lineage (NCBI taxonomy): Eukaryota > Viridiplantae > Streptophyta > Polypodiopsida > Cyatheales > Cibotiaceae > Cibotium > Cibotium barometz. Next base: position 21,549,391 of record NC_141071.1, on the reverse strand, counting down.
TGCAATAAGTCCCAATGCTTTTTCATTCCTGCTCTTCCACTCATTTTTCCCTCTCACCTCTGGGCATTCATCTCTTTCCTCAACTAGCCCCCGTAGATTTTTCCTCATGAGTAGATACATGGTTTTTGTCTCCCATGTGTAAAACTGCTCCCCATTAAATTTGGCTATTTCTTGATCCGTACTCATGATAATGTGAAGGGGGTCTTACCTCATGATAATGTGAAGGGGGTCTTACCTTATGATCCAATTTCAAGATTCAAGGGTAGTGTCTACCCTTTTACAACTCAATATGGTGTTTAGGAGATGACTACAACAGACATAAAATCACCACAAATTACATCAGATCAAGGGTGACCAATTTGTACGGAATGGTTGGAATATCAAACCATCTCTGAATTGCACTTTGAAGTTATAGGGATCTATATTAGATACCTAATGGTTATTTTGAATCCTCAATTACACCAAAAATAGTGATTAGCACTGATTAATCATTGATTAGCAAATTAATCATCTATTTTATGTACAAAAACCAGAGTATGCGGGGAGCCAGAATATGAGGCCTTAGAGTTCAAATGAGCTCAAATGCTTTCAAGGCCATCAATAGCAATTAGTCTAGTAGAGGATTAAGCCAAGAAACACAAGATTTGACCAAACATTGAATGCTTAATCTCTGTTTTACCAAAGTCATCTGCAGATTTGATGAAGAGCTTGGATCTCACTCTAGACTTGATCAAATCGAATTCTGACTTCACCAGCTTGTAGAGCACCCTTGAAAACCCCTACAGCCAAGAGGAATTAGAGCAATTGGATCTGGAGTAGCAAAAATATCAAATTTTCTTCAAAAAGAATGCGCCTATAGAATCACAATTTTCTTGAGCTGTAGAAGGTGGTTTACTGCGCTGATTTGCTTGGCTGGAGTGCAGGTGAGATAGCATGGATATAAAAATCCTCCTAGTGTCTAAAATGGTTTTCCCTGAAACAAATATTCAAAAAGAAATTTCCAATGTGTAATTGGAATAAATTGAAATCAGGTAAAAAGGACCTTAGCCTAAGGGTCCTGATTTTTTGAAAATTTTGAATTAAGGTTCCTATGGACCGATTAGATTAATCCAAATGTAGGGAGGAGATAAATGGAAGAATAAAAGAAAATCTCCCAAAAATGAGTAAATGCTTACATAAGATGAAGAGTTGACTAAGGACAAGGTTATAGTTAAAAAAGAAGAGATATTTAGAAGAAATGATGCATTTTTGACACCTCAATGTGGGGAATTCCCCTCATGAAGGAGACGCCTATTTCACATGTGTGGTTGAGTTTTAAACTCACAAGTAATGAGATATTTTTATCTCTCCTTCCTAATCATCTATTAATCCTAATTAGTTAGATAATGGGGTCATAAACTTGATGGATTCTAGGCTAAGCTCTGAAACCATGTTAAAATTATAGCAATGTGATGAGCTATGGTGGATAACATCATTAACAAAGAGATTAGATGATAATTAATACGTGATTAGTGAGCAATTAACTGATAGCTTAATGTAGGCATGGATAATCAAAAACCAACAAATTCTCATTAGGCGAATGTCTCAATTTATAGGGTTTACATCCAAGCATCTAATCCCACTGATTTCTCCTTGATTCACTCCACCTCTTTTGCTTGATTCACTCCACCTCTTTTGCTTGATTCTCTCCACCTCTCCCAAAATATCTCCACACCTCCTAAATCTCCTCATGCTACCCTTTATTCTCTCCCAGTAGATACTTCTCACCTTTTCACACCTTCTCTCACATTTATAGATTCTCTCACATTTATAGATACTTCTCACCTTTTCACAGCTTCTCTCACATTTATAGATACTTCTCACCTTTTCACAGCTTCTCTCACATTTATAGATTCTCTTTTACAGCCTCTTACTGTAAGATTCCTCCCCAGCCTCTCAAGATGTCTAGCATCTTCCCCTGTAATCAAATCCCTCTTCAGAAATATAAAAGAAATCCAACCATTCTTGTCCTTAAATCCAACCATTCTTATCCTAGATGAATGATTAATGGATAAAATCAAGTTTTTCATAATGTTTCTCCTCTTTGATAAAGTAGAAAATGTTTACATTAGAATGATTTAAATACTCTTGGTGAACTAATTAATTTTAGAGAGTTAAAAATTGAAAAATGGTCAGCCATACAAAGGAGGTTATGGTAATTTTTTAAAAAAATTGTGAAAAATAAGTTTTATTTTTTTATTCAAAAAGAGTAATTCCCATCGTATATGTATTCTTAAAGTGTTATTTTTCATCCTAGGTATAGAAAAATGCTTACTAAAAATATTTTATAAAAAGAAAGTGTTACTTTCTTTAGAATTAAATTCTATGTATGAAAGGAAGGTTATTGAAATTTTATTTTGATCATAAAAGAATGATTTTCATCATAAATGATTTTTATGCATAAATGGGTGCATAAAAGATATTTTTTATATATTAAAAGTGTGATTTTTATCATAAATGATTTTTATGCATAAAAGATATTTTTTTAATATTAAAAGTGTGATTTTCATCACAAATGATTTTTGTGCATAAAAGATATTTATATATATTAAAAGTGTGATTTTCATCTTAAATGATTTTTACGCATAAATGGGTGCATAAAAGATATTTTTTTAATATTAAAAGTGTGATTTTCATCATAATGATTTTTATGCATAAAAGATATTTTTTTATATTAAAAGTGTGGTTTTTATCATAAATGATTTTTATGCATAAATGGGTGCATAAAAGATATTTTTTTAATATTAAAAGTGTGATTTTCATCATAAATGGATTTTTATGCATAAACATATGCATAAAAGATATTTTTTTAATATTAAAAGTGTGATTTTCATCATAAATGATTTTTATGCATAAACATATGCATAAAATATATTTTTTTATATTAAAAGTATGATTTTCATCATAAATGATTTTTATGCATAAAAGATATTTTTTAAATTAAAAGTGTGATTTTCATCAAAAATTATTTTTATGCATAAACATATGCATAAAAGAGGAAGAACCTTTCCAGACCCAAACTCTGATTCAAACTATTGACCAAGACCTAATTCCTTCGTCAATTTCAATCAATGACGATGTGCCCAGTTCAGGAAAAATGTACTCAAATCCCCCACCAAATCTGAAACTAAGTTAAGACTTTTGATTTTGATCTAAGGATCAAGTTAATAGAATTCGAGGAATGTTGTTTGGAATTCAGACCTGGATCTAGAAGTATTGGGATACGGATTTAAGATTATTCATGGTTTTCAAACAAAATCAAAACTGAAAACTTACATAGAAACCATGTTTTCTTAAAGGACTATCTTACGCCAGAATGCTGGAGGGAGCATTTGGCATATATGTTTATCTAAGGAAAGTTTGGTTGCAACAGCTGGTGGGGAGTGTTCGAGGGACAGCTCACGTGGCAAAAACCTGCCCAGAGCCTGGGTATGGTGAAAAATGGTGTGCTTCCGGTACGATGGGCAAGGGCCGACGAAGCGGTCCCTGAGTGAAGTACCAGGACACCTAAGGAGGATCCTGGGGAGGCCTCGTTCTGACCAGGCGATGCACGGGCTCGCGGTGCTTAGGACACCCATACGTATGTCGAGGAAGATATAATAATCAAATTGAGAAATCTTAGGATTACACTAGGATTCGAGTAGCTAGATAATTCCCTGATAAATTTTTCAATTGAGTGGATTAACGGCTGTGCTTGATCTTGATTAGGAAAAAAGCATTGAAATTACTCAAATGATCAAATTATATTAGCGATAGTTTCCTTCTATTTGGTTTATTTAGGTGAAGGATAGTTTAGAATTGATCTCGTTAGAAAAAAATTCGTTAAGAAAATTCAAAAAGGTGGAATCATCCTCGCTTTCCCAGCATGGGAAATTTTCTCGGTTTCGGATTTCGGAGTGACCACCAGCTTAGTCTCGTGCCCGGACATTTGTGGGCGAGGCCCCGAGTGAGAAACCCTGCCCCGCGCATGAGGGGGCTGCTTCCGCTGTCAGCTCTACCGGGAGTCCGCCGGTGCGCGGAGGGGGCAGAGGGATCTCACAGTTGGTATCAGAGTAGAAATTGCCTAAATTTTTAATAGAAATCTGGGAAAGAAATGTTTTTCACTTGTTAATACTATGTGAATGAACTTTAAAAATTGAAAACTTATAAATTGAATTGGAAACTTATAGATGGACACCCCGAACCTATCTGGAATTCCTGGACTCTCTCAGAGTCAGGATATAATAGCTTTTGCATTTGATCACCTCATCAACTCTGCAACGACCCGATTGAGTAGAGTGAGACTCGCTCGCCATTTTGAGAGTCTTTACTTTCCTGATCCTATTGAGCGACGTCGGTATATTTGGTTCTGTGGAGGACGGTGTATTAATGTCAGTACCAGTCAGCATCAGAGGCTCAGGCAAAATATTTCCTTGGCCATGATTCTGATAAGACTAGGGCTTGTTCAGCATGTTCTACTCTGTGATAATTCACCCAGGAACTTCAGAACTTCATGCCAATTTTTTAGACTTCTTAGCCACTTTATCCCGAGAAATAGAATTAGAGCACCTCTTTGTGTAATGAATCGTGTGTACCATGGTATGTCTTCTTCACAGTTTTGCTTCTTTATACGATTACGACAAAGGCGGTGATTCTGGAGCCGAGGTGCTCTATGTACATATTGCAACTTTTATATAAATATAAAAATGTTTTCTGGAGAAAAAAATTTCCTGTTGTATAAGTGATTGTTTACGGCGGCAGACGATCTGATAAAGAAAAATCTGTTATCGGACATATGTCATAGATCTCCAATAAGATCATTGTCTTATTTAAGAAATTGTTTTCCAAACCTCTTAAGTCTTAGGCTCTCGTGGATGATATCAAAATAAAAATTTAATAATATATAAATTTTTGATAGAATCATGAGACGAGGAAACCGTGGCCGTTAGCTAGACCCTCTCTCTGAAGATGATGAGCTTGACCCTGATGTTTGCAAGGCTCTTCATAGGACTCAACCAGGACCCTTCAAAGGAGAAGGGGAGAACCTAGGCGAGGCTGTGGAGAAATGGGTGGAAGCCATGGAAGAATATTTGATATCACAGGCTACAATGAGCGGAGCAAAATGGCTCTTGCCCGGCCCGGCTGAAAATAGTGGAAACAGCCAGGGTAGCATGGAGGAACCACTGTGACACCAACCGTCTGGATAGAAATACTCAGTCCTAGAATGACCTAAAAACCTATTTGAGAAAGAGATTTTTTCCCCCTGGATTTTTGGAAATCAGAATGAACGAATTCTTAGAGCTAAAGCAGGAGAGCAAAACCATCGAGGAATATCACTAGGCCTTTGCTCTTCTACTCAAATATTCACCACCTCTAGATGAAGAACAACTCATGGCCAGGTTCATTCGGGGAATGAACGAACCCTTGGACACACTGGTCAAAAATGCCAAGCCAGTGTCCATGGCTGAAGCAGTAAGAATGGCAAAGGAGTGCCAAAGCCTTTGTAGTAAAGGTCCCGCAAAAGCCTGCACCCTCTAACTTTAAAAGATTCCAAGCCCAGGGAAGTACTTCAAACTTTCCACCCCCGAAGAGGCAGCAAGGCCCGAATCAGAATAAGAATGCAGGAAGATTCCGAAGTGAAGGAAGACCCTTCCCCCAGAATACTTTCTCAAGAGCCCCACCTCTTTCAAGAAATCAAAAGGATGAACTCAAAAGTGAAAACGGATGTTTTGGATGCCAAGGTTTTGGTCACCAACTGAAAGACTGCCCGCCGACTCCTGCCATGTCAAGGGGACAGGAAAGTCAAGGACCCTGAATTCAGAGACCAACCCCTTCATACGAGTCTAATCAAGGTCCTTCTTGTAAGATCCATGTCCCCACTGCGCAACGGATTTGGGGTGCTAGCAGCAGAAGTAGCACATCTTGCACAGGGCAGGGTCCCACACTCAGGGCCTCGCCCACGGATATCCGGATAGGTGACTAATTCCTTGGCTCTTCCAAAACCGAACTCGAAAAAAACTTCTCTTGCCCGGAAAGCACAGGCCCATATCAAGGAAGAAACTTGCACTTGGATCATAGAGATCAATGCTTTTTTCCCCATCAAGAGACACAGCCGTTGATTCCTATCCATAGAACAATTACTATCCGGGATTTACTTCATCTATCATAATAACAGAAAGGAGTCTCATTTAACGGATCCATCAGTCCAGCCTAACCCCATCCACCAGTCCCATGGGTTAGCCAACCGCCCAACCACTATAGTGATGGGATCCAATTTAGAATTTGGTTAGGTTTTGTCCCGGGTACCAGGGAAAAGAGTTCCCAGGTCCCCTAGCCGGATATTCATGCAAATTTAACACCAGTCATGCCACTTACACACCCAATACGAAATTGCCTTTTTCACAGATTCAGCCATCTTTAAAACAATCATTTAATGAAACCATAGTATCAGTGATCACAATCCTCCAAAATATCCGGTTGAATCTTAATTTCCAATCATTTCTTTATCAGAGTATCTATGGCATCATTGGCACCAGAACGCTCACCACCTGTCCACTCAGGGGCCTTTTCAATAGTTCCTAGGTCATAGTACCCGGAAATATAATCACTTATTAAAATCAAGATGGAATCTCTGTTGAAGATCATTAATAGGACTTTTTCTAAACTTCAGCCACTTGCTTGGTTTTAATTAAAGATTCTTTTCTGACGACTATTTCCATATTGCTTCTCAATTCCTCAATTGAATTTTATTTCATATTCTTCTTTTGAATAAAAGAATTCATGGGATTTATAGAAATCAATTCTACCCATATTTCTTCATTTGGTAAAAATAACCATAAATGGAATTTATACTAAAAATTCTTCTTCTTCCCATTTAATTTCTAGGATTCCAATTTCCATGGGAATTCCTCTTTTTGCATTTAATTAATTACATTCCAATGTCCTGGGAATTCCTCTTTTCCCATCAAGTATTTCTCATATAATAAATTCATCTAAATTAAAATATCCATTATTTCAATATGTTAGAAATTTCTCTTTGCCCAACAAATGAGGGAATTCCAAATGTTGTAAGAATTCCTCTTTTGAAATTTAAATTTTTCTCATAGATAAATAAATTTATCTAAAAATTTTATCTTTGAAGTTAAATGAATTATCCCATAACTCCAATATGATAAGAAATTCTCTTTCCTCATCCAATCATGGAATTCCAACTGTAATGGGAATCTCTCTTTTAACATTTAATTATTTCTCATAGATAAATAAATTTATCTAAAAAATTTAACATTGAAATTAAATGAATTATCTCATAATTCCAAAATGATAAGAAATTCCCTTTTCTCATCCAATCATGGAATTCCAATTGTAATGGGAATTTCTCTTTTAACATTTAAACTTATCTAAGCAAAAGATAAATTTAATTAAATTATTCTCTTAAAATTTAAAGAAAATCTCCATTTTACACTTTCCTTATTTAAATATTTGAATTCCAATATAGTGGGAATTCCTCTTTCATCATAAGAATTTATCTATACAAAAAGATAAATTTAACTAAAATATTTCTTTAATTTTTTTACATAAATTATACATAATCTTAGCCTTCCAATTCTTTTCTCTAAATCAATGAAATACATGGATTCCCAAGGTCATGGGGATTACTCTTTTAATATAAAATTTAATTACTAGAAATTCCTCTTTTTCTTAATTCAATAATTATGCATAAACATAAAAATAAATTTCTCCATGATTACTATGAGAATCTTTCAATTAATCTAGGATGATAATTCCTAGAACATGGTAGGAAGTCCTCTTTTCATACTTTAAATGAAAATGTTTTATGTGTAATTTTTATAGAATTTTCGCCATAGCTCCGCTGCTATTACTGATAAATTTCAATTTATTCTAAAAGAATGAATTTTACCATTATGGATATGCTTAGAATGATTCCTAATTGGATCATTAACCCATTATGGATTGAATCCTAAATTTTCATGAAATAACTAACTTAAAAGCATAAAAAAGCCATTAATTTGACCTCCAATTAAACAAGTATAGAGTTTATTCTTAGATTAGGTAAAAGCTTCATGAGAAGCTTCATTTGGATTGAGAAAAGGTCATGGGAATGACCATTCTTTGAGTGAGAGAGAGAAATTACATAAAAACCATTAAAATTAAGCATAAATGAAAATTTATGCATTTCCTTACTACCATTTATCAGTTAACTTTAATAGCATTAAAAAGCCATTCCAATTAAGCTTTTCAAGCTTGAGAGGAGTTGAGAAGAGAGAAACATTGAGAAATAATGGAAAAAGATCAAAACTCACACTTTACCTTACAAATTGCTTGATTCTTTGATCACGGTAGAGGCCCCCAACCAATCGATTGGTTTGGTATGTTGATGGAGCCACCAATGGAGATTGAAGAAAGAGGGAAGCTCCAATTTCTTCAATTTGGAGAGAATTTTAGAGAATAGTAAAAATTATCATTATTTCAGCATAATTTTGGTATAATAAAATTCTCCTCTTTTTTTACAAAGGGCTCAGGTTCTATTTATAGGAGAGGGAGGCTCTAACCAAGACCAACTGATTTCTAGAATTTTCTAGATTTTAGTTTGGTTGAATTTGGACCAGATTTGGACCTAGTTTGGTTCCTTTTTTATTCGGTTTGATCCAAGAGAGAGGAGAGATAAAACTATCACATTATTTTTTAGTTTAAAACTCATTAAAGCATGAATTCCAATTGCACATTGGAAAGTTCTTTTTGAATTTCTGTTTCAGGGGAATTCATTTTAGACACTAGGAGGATGTTTATATCCAAAAATATCTCGATTTCGGACTACCTCTCTCTAGATATTTTCTCTCTCTAAGTCAAAACAGGATAAAACAGAATCTTTCTTTTATTTCAGAGAGGGAAATAAAAAGAAGGGGAGGTCCTTACACCTGCACACCTCAAAAAGCTGGAGGGGGGAATCTTACATCCTACCCCACTTAAAAAACGGGAGATGTCCTCATCTCACAACTAGAGGACAACTCTTCCCCTTAAGATCCAATTGATTATGGGGTCCTTATATTCTGGTCAACCCAACAGAATCCTGGGATAAAGATCCCTTATATAGAACTCATCATCGGATAACAATTCATTCAGATCATAACATTCATACTTTTAACACAATAATGGTCCTTTAGACCGAAAAAAATATTTCTTTCTGAACATTCCTCCACGGGAATGTTCAGTCAAACAAGTCTTGAATTTGTCATCCAATTAACTTGATCCACCGGGTCAAGTGTTAATAGTAGCAATCTGACAGCACAATCCACTAATCTTATAGTGATTTACTGAAGTCACTATCATCATTCCACTTACGAATATTAGCATAGGTTTATCCTCATTGTGGTTTTGCTCGGCCTATTGCATTTCAACCAAATTTCAAGAATCATCATTTTTCAATCAGAATCCAAATCAACTCATCAGTTCACAACCAGAATTTAAAAATCATATCAACCACATTCGAATTCATCATTTGGATAGCATTTTAGCTTATAATTCAAGGTCTTAGATTTACTCGTATATACTGCTAGTGAAGAGCTACAGCTATACCCTTGGTATATACGGGTAGTCACGGTCCTTAGAATTATAAGGTAAATACCATCATGTCTAGGCCTCAAGCAAGTCAGGGATTCCATACAATTGCGGTACTTCTATCTGAAGACCCAATTACTAACTTATAAATTTCAGTCTGAATATCAATTTATATGAATTTCATCACACAATTCCAACCTTTTACTGTTACTTCATAAATTTTTGACATTTTTGGTTTCTCAGTTGATCCTCATTAGCCAATTCACTTTGATACCAACTGTAAGATCCTTGTTCCCACCACGCAACGGATTCGGGGTGCTAGCAGCGGAAGTAGCACATCTTGTGCAAGGCAGGGTCCCACACTCGGGGCCTCGCCCATGGATATCTAGACAGGTGACTAATTCGTCGGTTCTTCCAAAACCACAAACTCGAAAAAAACTTCTCTTGTCCGGAAAGCACAAGCGATTCCTCCAGGATAAAATTTTACTCTAACATAGTCAAGATCATTACTGACCAAACTGATCCGACCACACCTATAAAGATACTCGGCCAGATCAAGGAAGAAACTTGCACTTGGATCATAGAGATCAATGCTTTTTTTTCCATCAAGAGGCACAGCCGTTGATTCCTATCCATAGAACAATTACTATCCGAGATTTACTTCATCTATCGTAATAACAGAAAGGAGTCTCATTTAACGGATCCATCAGTCCAGCCTTACATCCAGTCCCATGGGTTAGCCTTACATCCAGTCCCATGGGTTAGCCAACCGCCATCAGTCCAGCCTTACCCCATCCAGTCCCATGGGTTAGCCAACCGCCTAACCACTGTAGTGATAGGATCCAATTTAGAATTTGGTTAGGTTTTGTCCCAGGTACCAAGAAAAAGAGTTCCCAAGTCCCCTAGCCAGATATTCATGCAAATTTAACACCAGTCATGCCACTTACACACCCAATATGAAATTGCCTTTTTCATAGATTCAGCCATCTTTAAAACAATCATTTAATGAAACCATAGTATCACTGATCACAATCCTCCAAAATATCTGGTTGAATCTTAATTTCCAATCATTCCTTCATCAGAGTATCTATGGCATCATTGGCAACCTGAACGCTCACCACCTATCCACTCACGGGCCTTTTCAATAGTTAGTACCGGGCAATATAATCACTTATAAAAATCAAGATAGAATCTCCATTGAAGATTAGCAAGATCAACCAATAGATCCATATAAAAGAGCCATGGACTCTTCCGTTGAGGACCAGTAAGGTCAATCAACCAGATCCATGCCCGATTTCAGAAAACAACTTTTACTCCTTGTTCCAGTATCTTCCACGATGCACGTGTGGGTATCTTCGATGACCCAGAGCCCGAGCACCGTATGGTCAGCACCCTCTAGGATCCTTCGCAGGTCACCTAGCGCTTCACTCATAGGCCGCTTCCTTGGTCCCTCATGCATCGTACCGGAAGCTCACCATTTAAATCGAACCGAGGCTGGTCAAGACCTTGGCCGACCTTGCTACGCGAGACGTCTTACATTGACTCTTTGCCCCACAGTAGTTACAACTTTATCAGTTAGGTCTCCATGACCTTAATCACAAGACGGTCAAAATGCTTCCCCGGCATTCTTGACATAAAACAGTCATTTACAAACAGGTCACAAATACAGTTTCTATAATGAACTCTCGTCTTTCCACATTATCCCTCATCAGTCCACATTACTTATTCCACATTCCATTCATATGTGTACTCATTGTCATCCAATCACATCATTTTCCATCTCATCACCTCAGATTCATTCACATCACATATCATATATTCACATCCCAATTCACATGTCATCACATCTCATCCATTCACTCATATCGCGACGACACATCATTTCACATACACATTCGCATTCATTATTCTACATAGACATCCACATTCGTACATCCACATCATACATCCAATTCCACATCCGCATTCATACATACACATCCATATCCACATCCATACATCCACATCCACATTCATACATCCATATCCACATCCACATTCATACATCCATATCCACATCCACATCCACATCCATACATCCATTTCCACACCCACATTCACATGCATACATCCATTTCCACATCCCCATTCATACATCCACATCCACATACATAATTCCATACATCCACATCCACATCCATACATCCACACATCCACATCCACCATCCATACATCCACATCTACATACATACATCCATATTCACATCCTCATTCATACATCCCACATCCACATCCACATCCACATATATACTTCCATACATCCACATCCATACATCCACATCCACATCCGTACATCCAGATCCACATCCACATCCATACATCCACATCTACATCCATACATCCATTTTCACATCCACATTCATACATCCATTTTCCACATTCCACATTCATACATCCATATCCACATTCAGATTCATACATCCACATCCATATTCACATTCATTCATCCACATCCACATCTACATCCATACATCTATTTCCACATCTACATTCATACATTCACATTCATTCATCCACATCCACATCCACATCTACATCCATACATCTATTTCCACATCTACATTCATACATTCACATCCACATCCACATCCACATCCATACATCCAGATCTATACATCCATATTCACATTCACATTCACATTCACCTACACCTTCACATCTATTCTTTTTTAACCATCCATTCTCATCCTATTATACAGCCCATACACATCTTATCACAACCTATACACATCTTATCACATCCTTTTACATCTCATACTCATCTTATCACATCCTATCGCATCACATACTCATCTTATCACATCCATTCTTATCCGATCACATCCCCTACACATCTTATCACATCCTATCACATCACATACACATTTTATCACATCCCATTAACATGTTATTACTATTTAATAGCTTTTTTTTTCTAGTTTGATACCGATAATAGGACTTTTTCTAAACTTCAACCACTTGCTTGGTTTTAATTAAAGATTCTTTTCTGACGACTATTTCCATATTGCTTCTCAATTCCTCAATTGAATTTTATTTCATATTCTTCTTTTGAATAAAAGAATTCATGGGATTTATAGAAATCAATTCTACCCGTATTTCTTCATTTGGTAAATATAACCATAAATGGAATTTATACTAAAAATTCTTCTTCTTCCCATTTAATTTCTAGGATTCCAATTTCCATGGGAATTCCTCTTTTTGCATTTAATTAATTACATTCCAATGTCCTGGGAATTCCTCTTTTCCCATCAAGTATTTCTCATATAATAAATTCATCTAAATTAAAATATCCATTATTTCAATATGTTAGAAATTTCTCTTTGCCCAACAAATGAGGGAATTCCAAATATTGTAAGAATTCCTCTTTTGACATTTAAATATTTCTCATAGATAATTAAATTTATCTAAAAATTTTATCGTTGAAGTTAAATGAATTATCCCATAATTCCAATATGATAAGAAATTCTCTTTCCTCATCCATTTTACTTATCTAAGCAAAATATAAATTTAATTAAATTATTCTCTTAAAATTTAAATAAAATCTTCATTTTACACTTTCCTTATTTCAATATTTGAATTCCAATATAGTGGGAATTCCTCTTTCATCATAAAAATTTATCTATACAAAAAGATAAATTTAACTAAAATATTTCTTTAATTTTTTTACATAAATTATACATAATCTTAGCCTTCCAATTCTTTTCTCTAAATCAATGGAATACATGGATTCCCATTCCCAAGATCATGGGGATTACTCTTTTAATATAAAATTTAATTACTAAAAATTTCTCTTTTTCTTAATTCAATAATTATGCATAAACATAAAAATCAATTTCTCCATGATTACTATGAGAATCTTTCAATTAATCTAGGATGATAATTCCTAGAACATGGTAGGAAGTCCTCTTTTCATACTTTAAATGAAAATGTTTTATGTGTAATTTTTATAGAATTTTCGCCATAGCTCCGTTGCTATTACTGATAAATTTTAATTTATTCTAAAAGAATGAACTTTACCATTATGGATATGCTTAGAATGATCCCTAATTGGATCATTAACCCATTATGGATTGAATCCTAAATTTTCATAAAATAACTAACTTAAAAGCATAAAAAAGCTATTAATTTGACCTCCAATTAAACAAGTATAGAATTCATTCTTAGATTAGGGAAAAGCTTCATGGGAAGCTTCATTTGGATTGAGAAATGGTCATGGGAATGACCATTCTTTGAGTGAGAGAGAGAAATTACATAAAAATCATTCAAATTAAGCATAAATAAAAATTTATGCATTTCCTTACTACCATTTATCAGTTAACTTCAATAGCATTAAAAAGCCATTCCAATTAAGCTTTTCAAGCTTGAGAGGAGTTGAGAAGAGAGAAACATTGAGAAATTATGGAAAAAGATCAAAACTCACTCTTTACCTTACAAAAATTGCTTGATTCTTTGATCATGGTAGAGGCCCCCAACCAATCGTTTGGTTTGGTATGTTGATGGAGCCACCAATGGAGATTGAAGAAAGAGGGAAGCTCCAATTTCTTCAATCTGGAGAGAATTTTAGAGAATAGTAAAAATTATCATTATTTCAGCATAATTTTGGTATAATAAAATTCTCCTATTTTTTTACAAAGGGCTCAGGTTCTATTTATAGGAGAGGGAGGCTCTAACCAAGACCAACTGATTTCTAGAATTTTCTAGATTTTAGTTTGGTTGAATTTGGACCAGATTTGGACCTAGTTTGGTTCTTTTTTTATTCGGTTTGATCCAAGAGAGAGGAGAGATAAAAATATCACATTATTTTTTAGTTTAAAACTCATTAAAGCATGAATTCCAATTGCACATTGGAAAGTTCTTTTTGAATTTCTGTTTCAGGGGAATTCATTTTAGATACTAGGAGGATTTTTATATCCAAAAATATCTCAATTTCGGACTACCTCTTTCTAGACATTTTCTCTCTCTAAGTCAAAACAAGGTAAAACAGAATCTTTCTTTTATTTTAGAGAGGGAAATAATTATAAGATCAGAAGGGGAGGTCCCTACACCTGCACACCTCAAAAAGCTGGAGGGAGGAATCTTACATCCTACCCCACTTAAAAAACGGGAGATGTCCTCATCTCGCAACTAGAGGACAACTCTCCCCCTTAAGATCCAATTGATTCTGGGGTCCTTATATTCTGGGGTCCTTATATTCTGGACAACCCAACAAAATCTTGGGATAAAGATCCCTTATATAGAACTCATCATCGGATAACGATTCATTCAGATCATAACATTCATACTTTTAACACAATAATGGTCCTTTAGAACGAAAAAAAATTTCTTTCTGAACATTCCTCCACGAGAATTTCAGTCAAACAAGTCCTGAATTTGTCATCCAATTAACTTGATCCACCGGGTCAAGTGTTAATAGTAGCAATCTGACAGCACAATCCACTAATCTTATAGTGGTTTACTGAAGTCACTATCATCATTCCACTTACAAATATTAGCACAGGTTTATCCTCATTGTGGTTTTGCTCGGCCTATTGCATTTCAACCAAATTTGAGGAATCATCATTTTTCAATCAGAATCCAAATCAACTCATCAGTTCACAACCAAAATTTAAAAATCATATCAACCACATTCGAATTCATCATCTAGATAGCATTTTAGCTTATAATTCAAGGTCTTAAATTTACTCGTATATACTGCCAGTGAAGAGCTACAGCTTTACCCTCGGTATATACGAGTAGTCACGATCCTTGGAATTATAAGGTAAATACCATCATGTCTAGGCCTCAAGCAAGTCAGGGATTCCATACAATTGCGGTACTTCTATCTGAAGACCCAATTACTAACTTATAAATTTCAGTATGAATATCAATTTATATGAATTTCATCATACAATTCCAACCTTTTACTGTTATTTCATAAATTTTTAACATTTTTGGTTTCTCAGTTGATCCTCATTAGCCAATTCGCTTTGATACCAACTGTAAGATCCGCGCAACGGATTCGGGGTGCTAGCAACGGAAGTAGCACATCTTGTGCGGGGCAAGGTCCCACACTCGGGGCCTCGCCCAACCACGGATATCCGGATAGGTGACTAATTCCTCGGTTCTTCCAAAACCGCGAACTCAGAAAAAACTTCTCTTGCCCGGAAGCAGAGGCGATTCCTCCAGGATAAAATTTTACTCTAACGTAGTCAAGATCATTACTGACCAAACTGATCTGACCGCACCTATAAAGATACTCGGCCAAATCAAGGAAGAAACTTGCACTTGGATCATAGAGATCAACGCTTTTTTTCCTATCAAGAGGCACAACCGTTGATTCCTATCCATAGAACAATTACTATCCGGGATTTACTTCATCTATCGTAAAAACAAAAAGGAGTCTCATTTAACGGATCCATTAGTCCACAGCCTTACCCCATCCAGTCCCATGGGTTAGCCAACCGCCATCAGTCCAGCCTTACCCCATCCAGTCCCATGGGTTAGCCAACCACCCAACCACTGTAGTCATAGGATCCAATTTAGAATTTGGTTAGGTTTTGTCCCGGGTACCAGGGAAAAGAGTTCCCAGGTCCCCTAGCCGGATATTCATGCAAATTTAACACCAGTCATGCCACTTACACACCCAATATGAAATTGCCTTTTTCATAGATTTAGCCATCTTTAAAACAATCATTTAATGAAACCATAGTATCACTGATCACAATCCTCCAAAATATCCGGTTGAATCTTAATTTCCAATCATTCCTTCATCAGAGTATCTATGGCATCATTGGCAACCTGAACGCTCACCACCTGTCTCAGGGGCCTTTTCAATAGTTAGTACCGGGCAATATAATCACTTATAAAAATCAAGATGGAATCTCCATTGAAGATTAGCAAGATCAACCAATAAATCCATATAAAAGAGCCATGGACTCTTCTGTTGAGGACCAATAAGGTCAATCAACCAGATCCATGCCCGATTTCAGAAAACAACTTTTACTCCTTGTTCCAATATCTTCCACGACGCATGTGTGGGTATCTTCGGTGACCCAGAGCCCGAGCACCGTATGGTCAGCACCCTCTAGGATCCTTCGCAGGTCACCTAGCGCTTCACTCATAGGCCGCTTCCTTGGTCCCTTATGCACCGTACTGGCAGCTCACCATTTAAATTGAACCGAGGCTGGTCAAGACCTCGGCCGACCTTGCTACGCGAGACGTCCTACATTGACTCTCTGCCCCACAGCAGTTGACTCTTTATCAGTTAGGTCTCCACGACCTTAATCACAAGATGGTCAAAATGCTTCCCCAGCATTCTTGACATAAAACAGTCATTTACAAACAGGTCACAAATACAGTTTCTATAATGAACTCTCGTCTTTCCACATTATCCCTCATCAGTCCACATTACTTATTCCACATTCCATTCATATGTGTACTCATTGTCATCCAATCACATCATTTTCCATCTCATCACCTCAGATTCATTCACATAACATATCATATATTCACATCCCAATTCACATGTCATCACATCTCATCCATTCACTCATATCGACGACACATCATTCTACATACACATTCGCATTCATTATTCTACATAGACATCCACATTCGTACATCCACATCATACATCCAATTCCACATCCGTATTCATACATACACATCCATATCCACATCCATACATCCACATCCACATTCATACATCCATATCCACATCCATACATCCATATCCACATCCACATCCATACATCCATTTCCACATCCACATCCACATGCATACATCCATTTCCACATCCCCATTCATACATCCACATCCACATACATACTTCCATACATCCACATCCACATCCACATCCACATCCACATCCATACATCCATATCTACATACATACATCCATATTCACATCCACATCCACATGCATACATCCATTTCCACATCCTCATTCATACATCCCACATCCACATCCACATCCACATACATACTTCCATACATCCACATCCATACATCCACATCCACATCCATACATCCACATCCACATCCACATCCACATCCATACATCCACATCTACATCCATACATCCATTTTCACATCCACATTCATACATCCATTTTCCACATTCCACATTCATACATCCATATCCACATTCACATTCATACATCCACATCCATATTCACATTCACATTCATACATCCACATCCATATTCACATTCATTCATACATCCATATCCACATTCACATTCATACATCCACATCCACATTCACATTCATAAATCCACATCCATTTTCCACATTCCACATTCATACATCCATATCCACATTCACATTCATACATCCACATTTCCACATTCACATTCATACATCCATATCCACATTCACATTCATTCATCCACATCCACATCTACATCCATACATCTATTTCCACATCTACATTCATACATTCACATCCACATCCACATCCACATCCATACATCCAGATCTATACATCCATATTCACATTCACATTCACATTCACCTACACCTTCACATCTATTCTTTAAGTTAACCATCCATTCTCATCCTATTATACAGCCCATACACATCTTATCACAACCTATGCACATCTTATCACATCCTTTTACATCTCATACTCATCTTATTACATCCTATCACATCACATACTCATCTTATCACATCCATTCTTATCCGATCACATCCCCTACACATCTTATCATATCCTATCACATCATGTACTCATCTTATCACATCCATTCTTATCCGATCACATCCCCTACACATCTTATCACATCCTATCACATCACATACACATTTTATCACATCCCATGAACATGTTATTACTATTTAATAGCTTTTTTTTTCTAGTTTGATACCGATAATAGGACTTTTTCTTAACTTCAGCAACTTGCTTGGTTTTAATTAAAGATTCTTTTCTGACGACTATTTCCATATTGCTTCTCAATTCCTCAATTGAATTTTATTTCATATTCTTCTTTTGAAAAAAAGAATTCATGGGATTTATAGAAATCAATTCTACCCATATTTCTTCATGGGATTTATAGAAATCAATTCTACCCATATTTCTTCATTTGGTAAAAATAACCATAAATGAAATTTATACTAAAAATTCTTCTTCTTCCCATTTAATTTCTAGGATTCCAATTTCCATGGGAATTCCTCTTTTTGCATTTAATTAATTACATTCCAATGTCCTGGGAATTCCTCTTTTTCCATCAAGTATTTCTCATATAATAAATTCATCTAAATTAAAATATCCATTATTTCAATATGTTAGAAATTTCTCTTTGCCCAACAAATGAGGGAATTCCAAATGTTGTAAGAATTCCTCTTTTGACATTTAAATTTTTCTCATAGATAAATAAATTTATCTAAAAATTTTATCTTTGAAGTTAAATGAATTATCCCATAATTCCAATATGATAAGAAATTCTCTTTCCTCATCCAATCATGGAATTCCAATTGTAATGGGAAGTCCTGTTTTAACATTTAATTATTTCTCATAGATAAATAAATTTATCTAAAAATTTCAACATTGAAATTAAATGAATTATCTCATAATTCCAAAATGATAAGAAATTCCCTTTTCTCATCCAATCATGCAATTCCAATTGTAATGCGAATTTCTCTTTTAACATGTAAACTTATCTAAGCAAAAGATAAATTTAATTAAATTATTCTCTTAAAATTTAAAAAAAAATCTCCATTTTACACTTTCCTTATTTAAATATTTGAATTCCAATATAGTGGGAATTCCTCTTTCATCATAAAAATTTATCTATACAAAAAGATAAATTTAACTAAAATATTTCTTTAATTTTTTTACATAAATTATACATAATCTTAGCCTTCCAATTCTTTTCTCTAAATCAATGGAATACATGGATTCCCAAGGTCATGGGGATTACTCTTTTAATATAAAATTTAATTACTAGAAATTCCTCTTTTTCTTAATTCAATAATTATGCATAAACATAAAAATAAATTTCTCCATGATTACTATGAGAATCTTTCAATTAATCTAGGATGATAATTCCTAGAACATGGTAGGAAGTCCTCTTTTCATACTTTAAATGAAAATGTTTTATGTGTAAAAAATGAAAATGTTTTATGTGTAATTTTTATAGAATTTTTGCCATAGCTCCGCTGCTATTACTGATAAATTTCAATTTATTCTAAAATAATGAACTTTACCATTATGGATATGCTTAGAATGGTCCCTAATTGGATCATTAACCCATTATGGATTGAATCCTAAATTTTCATGAAATAACTAACTTAAAAGCATAAAAAAGCCATTAATTTGACCTCCAATTAAACAAGTATAGAATTTATTCTTAGATTAGGGAAAAGCTTCATGAGAAGCTTCATTTGGATTGAGAAAAGGTCATGGGAATGACCATTCTTTGAGTGAGAGAGAGAAATTACATAAAAACCATTAAAATTAAGCATAAATGAAAATTTATGCATTTCCTTACTACCATTTATCAGTTAACTTCAATAGCATTAAAAAGCCATTCCAATTAAGCTTTTCAAGCTTGAGAGGAGTTGAGAAGAGAGAAACATTGAGAAGTTATGGAAAAAGATCAAAAATCACACTTTACCTTACAAATTGCTTGATTCTTTGATCACGGTAGAGGCCCCCAACCAATCGATTGGTTTGGTATGTTGATGGAGCCACCACCAATGGAGATTGAAGAAAGAGGGAAGCTCCAATTTCTTCAATTTGGAGAGAATTTTAGAGAATAGTAAAAATTATCATTATTTCAGCATAATTCTGGTATAATAAAATTCTCCTCTTTTTTTACAAAGGGCTCAGGTTCTATTTATAGGAGAGGGAGGCTCTAACCAAGACCAACTGATTTCTAGAATTTTCTAGATTTTAGTCTGGTTGAATTTGGACCAGATTTGGACCTAGTTTGGTTCCTTTTTTATTCTGTTTGATCCAAGAGAGAGGAGAGATAAAAATATCACATTATTTTTTAGTTTAAAACTCATTAAAGCATGAATTCCAATTGCACATTGGAAAGTTCTTTTTGAATTTCTGTTTTAGGGGAATTCATTTTAGACACTAGGAGGATTTTTATATCCAAAAATATCTCAATTTTGGACTATCTCTCTCTAGATATTTTCTCTCTCTAAGTCAAAACAAGGAAAAACAGAATCTTTCTTTTATTTTAGAGAGGGAAATAAATATAAGATCAGAAGGGGAGGTCCTTACACCTGCACACCTCAAAAAGCTGGAGGGAGGAATCTTACATCCTACCCCACTTAAAAAACGGGAGATGTTCTCATCTCGCAACTAGAGGACAACTCTCCCCCTTAAGATCCAATTGATTCTGGGGTCCTTATATTCTGGTCAACCCAACAGAATCCTGGGATAAAGATCCCTTATATAGAACTCATCATCGGATAACGATTCATTCAGATCATAACATTCATACTTTAACACAATAATGGTCCTTTAGAACGAAAAAAAAAATTCTTTCTCAACATTCCTCCACGAGAATTTCAGTCAAACAAGTCCTGAATTTGTCATCCAATTAACTTGATCCACCGGGTCAAGTGTTAATAGTAGCAATCTGACAGCACAATCCTCTAATCTTATAGTGGTTTACTGAAGTCACTATCATCATTCCACTTACGAATATTAGCACAGGTTTATCCTCATTGTGGTTTTGCTCAGCCTATTGCATTTCAACCAAATTTCAGGAATCATCATTTTTCAATCAGAATCCAAATCAACTCATTAGTTCACAACCAGAATTTAAAAATCATATCAACCACATTCGAATTCATCATCTGGATAGCATTTTAGCTTATAATTCAAGGTCTTAAATTTACTCGTATATACTGCCAGTGAAGAGCTACAGCTATACCCTCGGTATATACGGGTAGTCACGGTCCTTGGAATTATAAGGTAAATACCATCATGTCTAGGCCTCAAGCAAGTCAGGGATTCCATACAATTGCGGTACTTCTATCTGAAGACCCAATTACTAACTTATAAATTTCAGTATGAATATCAATTTATATGAACTTCATCACACAATTCCAACCTTTTACTGTTACTTCATAAATTTTTGACATTTTTGGTTTCTTAGTTGATCCTCATTAGCCAATTCGCTTTGATACCAACTGTAAGATCTGCGCAACGGATTCGGGGTGCTAGCAGTGAAAGTAGCACATCTTGTGCGGGGCAGGGTCCCACACTCGGGGCCTCGCCACCCACGGATATCCGGACAGGTGACTAATTCCTCAGTTCTTCCAAAACCGCGAACTCGGAAAAAACTTCTCTTGCCCGGAAGCAGAGGCGATTCCTCCAGCATAAAATTTTACTCTAACGTAGTCAAGATCATTACTGACCAAACTGATCCGGCCGTACCTATAAAGATACTCGGCCAGATCAAGGAAGAAACTTGCACTTGGATCATAGAGATCAACGCTTTTTTTCCCATCAAGAGGCACAGCCGTTGATTCCTATCCATAGAACAATTACTATCCGGGATTTACTTCATCTATCGTAATAACAGAAAGGAGTCTCATTTAACGGATCCATCAGTCTTGCCTTACCCCATCCAGTTCCATGGGTTAGCCAACCACTGTAGTGATAGGATCCAATTTAGAATTTGGTTAGGTTTTGTCCCGGGTACCAGGGAAAAGAGTTCCCAGGTCCCCTAGCCGGATATTCATGCAAATTTAACACCAGTCATGCCACTTACACACCCAATATGAAATTGCCCTTTTCATAGATTCAGCCATCTTTAAAACAATCATTTAATGAAACCATAGTATCACTGATCACAATCCTCCAAAATATCCGGTTGAATCTTAATTTCCAATCATTCCTTCATCAGAGTATCTGTGGCATCATTGGCAACCTGAACGCTCACCACCTGTCCACTCAGGGGCCTTTTCAATAGTTAGTACCGGGCAATATAATCACTTATAAAAATCAAGATGGAATCTCCATTGAAGATTAGCAAGATTAACCAACAGATCCATATAAAAGAGCCATGGACTCTTCCGTTGAGGACCAGTAAGCTCAATCAATGCCTCATTTCAGAAAACAACTCTTACTCCTTGTTCCAATATCTTCCACGATGCACGTGCGGGTATCTTCGATGACCTAGAGCCCGAGCACCGTATGGTCAGCACCCTCTAGGATCCTTCGCAGGTCACCTAGCGCTTCACTCATAGGCCGCTTCCTTGGTCCCTCATGCACCGTACCGGAAGCTCACAATTTAAATCGAACCGAGGTTGGTCAAGACCTCGGCCGACCTTGCTACGCGAGACGTCCTACATTGACTCTCTGCCCCACAGCAGTTGTAGCTTTATCAGTTAGGTCTCCCCACGACCTTAATCACAAGACGGTCAAAATGCTCCCCCAGCATTCTTGACATAAAACAGTCATTTACAAACAGGTCACAAATACAGTTTCTATAATGAACTCTCGTCTTTCCACAGTATCCCTCATCAGTCCACATTACTTATTCCACATTCCATCCATATGTGTACTCATTGTCATCATCATTTTCTATCTCATCACCTCAGATTCATTCACATCACATATCATATATTCACATCCCAATTCACATGTCATCACATCTCATCCATTCACTCATATCGAGACGACACATCATTTCACATACACATTCGCATTCATTATTCTACATAGACATCCACATTCGTACATCCACATCATACATCCAATTCCACATCCACATCCGCATTCATACATACACATCCATATCCACATCCATACATCCACATCCACATTCATACATCCACATCCACATCCACATCCATACATCCATTTCCACATCCACATCCACATGCATACATCCATTTCCACATCCCCATTCATACATCCACATCCACATACATACTTCCATACATCCACATCCACATCCATACATCCACATCCACATCCACATCCACATCCACATCCACATCCACATCCACATCCATACATCCACGTCTACATACATATATCCATTTTCACATCCACATCCACGTCTACATACATATATCCATTTTCACATCCACATCCACATGCATACATCCATTTCCACATCCTCATTCATACATTCTACATCCACATCCACATCCACATACGTACTTCCATACATCCACATCCATACATCCACATCCACATCCACATCCACATCCATACATCCACATCTACATCCATACATCCATTTTCACATCCACATTCATACATCCATTTTCCACATTCGACATTCATACATCCATATCCACATTCACATTCATACATCCACATCCATATTCACATTCATTCATCCACATCCACATCTACATCCATACATCTATTTCCACATCTACATTCATACATTCACATCCACATCCACATCCACATCCATACATCCAGATCTATACATCCATATTCACATTCACATTCACATTCACCTACACCTTCACATCTATTCTTTTTTAACCATCCATTCTCATCCTATTATACAACCCATACACATCTTATCACAACCTATACACATCTTATCACATCCTTTTACATCTCATACTCATCTTATCACATCCTATCACATCACATACTCATCTTATCACATCCATTCTTATCCGATCACATCCCCTACACATCTTATCATATCCTATCACATAATGTACTCATCTTATCACATCCATTCTTATCCGATCACATCCCCTACACATCTTATCACATCCTATCACATCACATACACATTTTATCACATCCCATTAACATGTTATTAATATTTAATAGCTTTTTTTTCTAGATTGATACCGATAATAGGACTTTTTCTAAACTTCAGCCACTTGCTTGGTTTTCATTAAAGATTCTATTCTGATGACTATTTCCATATTGCTTCTCAATTCCTCAATTGAATTTTATTTCATATTCTTCTTTTCAATAAAAGAATTCATGGGATTTATAGAAATCAATTCTACCCATATTTCTTCATTTGGTAAAAATAACCATAAATGGAATTTATACTAAAAATTCTTCTTCTTTCCATTTAATTTCTAGGATTCCAATTTACATGGGAATTCCTCTTTTTGCATTTAATTAATTACATTCCAATGTCCTGGGAATTCCTCTTTTCCCATCAAGTATTTCTCATATAATAAATTCATCTAAATTAAAATATCCATTATTTCTATATGTTAGAAATTTCTCTTTACCCAAGAAATGAGGGAATTCCAAATGTTGTAAGAATTCCTCTTTTGACATTTAAATTTTTCTCATAGATAAATAAATTTATCTAAAAATTTTATCTTTGAAGTTAAATGAATTATCCCATAATTCCAATATGATAAGAAATTCTCTTTCCTCATCCAATCATGGAATTCCAATTGTAATGGGAATTCTTGTTTTAACACTTATTTTATTTCTCATAGATAAATAAATTTATCTAAAAATTTTAACATTGAAATTAAATGAATTATCTCATAATTCCAAAATGATAAGAAATTCCCTTTTCTCATCCAATCATGGAATTCCAATTGTAATGGGAATTTCTCTTTTAACATTTAAACTTATCTAAGCAAAAGATAAATTTAATTAAATTATTCTCTTAAAATTTAAAGAAAATCTCCATTTTACACTTTCCTTATTTAAATATTTGAATTCCAATATAGTGGGAATTCCTCTTTCATCATAAAAATTTATCTATACAAAAAGATAAATTTAACTAAAATATTTCTTTAATTTTTTTACATAAATTATACATAATCTTAGCCTTCCAATTCTTTTCTCTAAATCAATGGAATACATGGATTCCCAAGGTCATGGGGATTACTCTTTTAATATAAAATTTAATTACTAGAAATTCCTCTTTTTCTTAATTCAATAATTATGCATAAACATAAAAATAAATTTCTCCATGATTACTATGAGAATCTTCCAATTAATCTAGGATTATAATTCCTAGAACATGGTAGGAAGTCCTCTTTTCATACTTTAAATGAAAATATTTTATGTGTAATTTTTATAGAATTTTTGCCATAGCTCCGCTGCTATTACTGATAAATTTCAATTTATTCTAAAAGAATGAATTTTACCATTATGGATATGCTTAGAATGATCCCTAATTGGATCATTAACCCATTATGGATTGAATCCTAAATTTTCATGAAATAACTAACTTAAAAGCATAAAAAAGCCATTAATTTGACGTCCAATTAAACAAGTACAGAATTTATTCTTAGATTAGGGAAAAGCTTCATGAGAAGCTTCATTTGGATTGAGAAAAGGTCATGGGGATGACCATTCATTAAGTGAGAGAGAGAAATTACATAAAAACCATTAAAATTAAGCATAAATGGAAATTTATGCATTTCCTTACTACCATTTATCAGTTAACTTCAATAGCATTAAAAAGCCATTCCAATTAAGCTTTTCAAGCTTGAGAGGAGTTGAGAAGAGAGAAACATTGAGAAATTATGGAAAAAGATCAAAACTCACACTTTACCTTACAAATTGCTTGATTCTTTGATCACGGTAGAGGCCCCCAACCAATCGATTGGTTTGGTATGTTGATGGAGCCACCATGAAGAAAGAGGGAAGCTCCAATTTCTTCAATTTGGAGAGAATTTTAGAGAATAGTAAAAATTATCATTATTTCAGCATAATTCTGGAGAGAATTATGCTGAAATAATGATAATTTTTACTATTCTCTAAAATTCTTCAATTTGGAGAGAATTTTAGAAAATAGTACAAATTATCATTATTTCAGCATAATTCTGGTATAATAAAATTCTCCTATTTTTTTACAAAGGGCTCAGGTTCTATTTATAGGAGAGGGAGGCTCTAACCAAGACCAACTGATTTCTAAAATTTTCTAGATTTTAGTTTGGTTGAATTTGGACCAGATTTGGACCTAGTTTGGTTCCTTTTTTATTCGGTTTGATCCAAGAGAGAGGAGAGATAAAAATATCACATTATTTTTTAGTTTAAAACTCATTAAAGCATGAATTCCAATTGCACATTGGAAAGTTCTTTTTGAATTTCTGTTTCAGGGGAATTCATTTTAGACACTATGAGGATTTTTATATCCAAAAATATCTCAATTTCAGACTACCTCTCTCTAGACATTTTCTCTCTCTAAGTCAAAGCAGGGTAAAACAAAATATTTCTTTTATTTCAGAGAGAGAAATAATTATAAGATCAGAAGGGGAGGTCCTTACACCTGCACACCTCAAAAAGCTGGAGGGAGGAATCTTACATCCTACCCCACTTAAAAAACGGGAGATGTCCTCATCTCGCAACTAGAGGACAACTCTCCCCCTTAAGATCCAATTGATTCTGGGGTCCTTATATTTTGGTCAACCCAACAGAATCCTGGGATAAAGATCCCTTACATAGAACTCATCATTGGATAACGATTCATTCAGATCATAACATTCATACTTTTAATACAATAATGGTCCTTTAGACCGAAAAAATATTTCTTTCTGAACATTCCTCCACGGGAATTTCGGTCAAACAGGTCTTGAACTTGTCATCCAATTAACTTGATCCACCGGGTCAAGTGTTAATAGTAGCAATCTGACAGCACAATCCACTAATCTTATAGTGATTTACTGAAGTCACTATCATCATTCCACTTACGAATATTAGCACAGGTTTATCCTCATTGTGGTTTTTCTCGGCCTATTGCATTTCAACCAAATTTCAGGAATCATCATTTTTCAATCAGAATCCAAATCAACTCATTAGTTCACAACCAGAATTTAAAAATCATATCAACCACATTCGAATTCATCATCTAGATAGCATTTTAGCTTATAATTCAAGGTCTTAGATTTACTCGTATATACTGCCAGTGAAGAGCTACAGCTACACCCTCGGTATATACGGGTAGTAACGGTCCTTGGAATTATAAGGTAAATACCATCATGTCTAGGCCTCAAGCAAGGCAGAGATTCCATACAATTGCGGTACTTCTATCTGAAGACCCAATTACTAACTTATAAATTTCAGTATGAATATCAATTTATATGAATTTCATCACACAATTCTAACCTTTTACTGTTACTTCATAAATTTTTGACATTTTTGGTTTCTCAGTTGATCCTCATTAGCCAACTCGCTTTGATACCAACTGTAAGATCCTTGTCCCCACCGCGCAACGGATTCGGGGTGCTAGCAGAGCAGAAGTAGCACATCTTGTGCGGGGCAGGGTCCCACACTCGGGGCCTCGCCCACGGATATCCGGACAGGTGACTAATTCCTCGGTTCTTCCAAAACCGCGAACGCGGAAAAAACTTCTCTTGTCCGGAAAGCATAGGCAATTCCTCCAGGATAAAATTTTACTCTAGCATAGTCAAGATCATTACTGACCAAACTGATCCGACCGCACCTATAAAGATACTCGGCCAGATCAAGGAAGAAACTTGCACTTGGATCATAGAGATCAACGCTTTTTTTCCCATCAAGAGGCACAGCCGTTGATTCCTATCCATAGAACAATTACTATCCGGGATTTACTTCATCTATCGTAATAATAGAAAGGAGTCTCATTTAACGGATCCATCAGTCCAGCCTTACCCCATCCAGTCCCATGGGTTAGCCAACCGCCATCAGTCCAGCCTTACCCCATCCAGTCCCATGGGTTAGCCAACCGCCCAACCACTGTAGTGATAGGATCTAATTTAGAAGTTGGTTAGGTTTTGTCCCGAGTACCAGGGAAAAGAGTTCCCAGGTCCCCTAGCCAGATATTCATGCAAATTTAACACCAGTCATGCCACTTACACACCCAATATAAAATTACCTTTTTCATAGATTTAGTCATCTTTAAAACAATCATTTAATGAAACCATAGTATCACTGATCACAATCCTCAAAAATATCCGGTTGAATCTTAATTTCCAATCATTCCTTCATCAGAGTATCTATGGCATCATTGGCAACCTGAACGCTCACCAGCTGTCCACACAGGGGCCTTTTTAATAGTTAGTACCGGGCAATATAATTACTTATAAAAAACAAGATGGAATCTCCATTGAAGATTAGCAAGATCAACCAACAGATCCATATAAAAGAGCCATGGACTCTTCCGTTGAGGACCAGTAAGCTCAATCAACCAGATCCATGCCCGATTTCAGAAAACAACTTTTACTCCTTGTTCCAATATCTTCCACGACGCACGTGTGGGTATCTTCGGTGACCCAGAGCCCGAGCACCGTATGGTCAGCACCCTCTAGGATCCTTCGCAGGTCACCTAGCGCTTCACTCAGAGGCCGCTTCCTTGGTCCCTCATGCACCGTACCGGAAGCTCACCATTTAAATCGAACCGAGGCTGGTCAAGACCTCGGCCGACCTTGCTACGCGAGACGTCCTACATTGACTCTCTGCCCCACAGCAGTTGCAACTTTATCAGTTAGGTCTCCACGACCTTAATCACAAGACGGTCAAAATGCTTCCCCAGCATTCTTGACATAAAAAAGTCATTTACAAACAGGTCATAAATACAGTTTCTATAATGAACTCTCGTCTTTCCACATTATCCCTCACCAGTCCACATTACTTATTCCACATTCCATTCATATGTGTACTCATTGTCATCCAATCACATCATTTTCCATCTCATCACCTCAGATTCATTCACATCACATATCATATATTCACATCCCAATTCACATGTCATCACATCTCATCCATTCACTCATTGTCATCCAATCACATCATTTTCCATCTCATCACCTCAGATTCATTCACATCACATATCATATATTCACATCCCAATTCACATGTCATCACATCTCATCCATTCACTCATATCGACGACACATCATTTCACATACACATTCGCATTCATTATTCTACATAGACATCCACATTCGTACATCCACATCATACATATAATTCTACATCCTCATTCATACATACACATCCATATCCACATCCATACATCCACATCCACATTTATACATCCATATCCACATCCACATCCATACATCCATTTCCACATCCACATCCATTTCCACATCCCCATTCATACATCCACATCCACATACATACTTCCATACTTCCACATCCACATCCACATCCATACATCCACATCCACATCCACATCCACATCCACATCCACATCCACATCCATACATCCACATCTACATACATACATCCATTTTCACATCCACATCCACATGCATACATCCATTTCCACATCCTCATTCATACAACCCACATCCACATCCACATCCACATACATACTTCCATACATCCACATCCATACATCCACATCCACATCCATACATCCACATCTACATCCATACATCCCTTTTCACATCCACATTCATACATCCATTTTCCACATTCCACATTCATACATCCATATCCACATTCACATTCATACATCCACATCCACATCCACATCTACATCTATACATCTATTTCCACATCTACATTTATACATCCACATCCACATCCACATCCATACATCCAGATCTATACATCCATATTCACATTCACATTCACATTCACCTACACCTTCACATCTATTCTTTTTTAACCATCCATTCTCATCCTATTATACAGCCCATACACATCTTATCACAATCTATACACATCTTATCACATCCTTTTACATCTCATACTCATCTTATCACATCCTATCACATCACATACTCATCTTATCACATCCATTCTTATCCAATCACATCCCCTACACATCTTATCATATCCTATCACATCATGTACTCATCTTATCACATCCATTCTTATCCGATCACATCCC
Source organism: Cibotium barometz (assembly GCF_041138505.1). NCBI lineage: Eukaryota > Viridiplantae > Streptophyta > Polypodiopsida > Cyatheales > Cibotiaceae > Cibotium > Cibotium barometz. Next base: position 21,519,025 of record NC_141071.1, on the reverse strand, counting down.
TTACAAATCTTATCACATCCTATCACATCACATACACATTTCATCACATCTCATTAACATGTTAGTACTATTTAATAGCTTTTTTTCTAGATTGATACCGATAATAGGACTTTTTCTAAACTTCAGCCACTTACTTGGTTTTAATTAAAGATTCTTTTCTGACGACTATTTCCATATTGCTTCTCAATTCCTCAATTGAATTTTATTTCATATTCTTCTTTTGAATAAAAGAATTCATGGGATTTATAGAAATCACTTATACCCATATTTCTTCATTTGGTAAAAATAACCATAAATGGAATTTATACTAAAAATTCTTCTTCTTCTTCCCATTTAATTTCTAGGATTCCAATTTCCATGGGAATTCCTCTTTTTGCATTTAATTAATTACATTCCAATGTCCTGGGAATTCCTCTTTTCCCATCAAGTATTTCTCATATAATAAATTCATCTAAATTAAAATATCCATTATTTCAATATGTTAGAAATTTCTCTTTGCCCAACAAATGAGGGAATTCCAAATGTTGTAAGAATTCCTCTTTTAACATTTAAATATTTCTCATAGATAAATAAATTTATCTAAAAATTTTATCTTTGAAGTTAAATGAATTATCCCATAATTCCAATATGATAAGAAATTCTCTTTCCTCATCCAATCATGGAATTCCAATTGTAATGGGAATTCCTCTTTTAACATTTAATTATTTCTCATAGATAAATAAATTTATCTAAAAATTTTAACATTAAAATTAAATGAATTATCTCATAATTCCAAAATGATAAGAAATTCTCTTTTCTCATCCAATCATGGAATTCCAATTGTAATGGGAATTTCTCTTTTAACATTTAAACTTATCTAAGCAAAAGATAAATTTAATTAAATTATTCTCTTAAAATTTAAATAAAATCTCCATTTTACACTTTCCTTATTTAAATATTTGAATTCCAATATAGTGGGAATTCCTCTTTCATCATAAAAATTTATCTATACAAAAAGATAAATTTAACTAAAATCTTTCTTTAATTTTTTTACATAAATTATACATAATCTTAGCCTTCCAATTCTTTTCTCTAAATCAATGGAATACATGGATTCCCAAGGTCATGGTGGGGATTACTCTTTTAATATAAAATTTAATTACTAGAAATTCCTCTTTTTCTTAATTCAATAATTATGCATAAACATAAAAATAAATTTCTCCATGATTACTATGAGAATCTTTCAATTAATCTAGGATGATAATTCCTAGAACATGGTAGGAAGTTCTCTTTTCATACTTTAAATGAAAATATTTTATGTGTAATTTTTATAGAATTTTTGCCATAGCTCCGCTGCTATTACTGATAAATTTCAATTTATAAAAGAATGAACTTTACCATTATGGATATGCTTAGAATGATTCCTAATTGGATCATTAACCGATTATGGATTGAATCCTAAATTTTCATGAAATAACTATCTTAAAAGCATAAAAAAGCCATTAATTTGACCTCCAATTAAACAAGTATAGAATTTATTCTTAGATTAGGGAAAAGCTTCATGAGAAGCTTTATTTGGACTGAGAAAAGGTCATGGGAATGACCATTCTTTGAGTGAGAGAGAGAAATTACATAAAAACCATTAAAATTAAGCATAAATGGAAATTTATGCATTTCCTTACTACCATTTATCAGTTAACTTCAATAGCATTAAAAAGCCATTCCAATTAAGCTTTTCAAGCTTGAGAGGAGTTGAGAAGAGAGAAACATTGAGAAATTATGGAAAAAGATCAAAACTCACACTTTACCTTACAAATTGCTTGATTCTTTGATCACGGTAGAGGCCCCCAACCAATCGATTGGTTTGGTATGTTGATGGAGCCACCAATGGAGATTGAAGAAAGAGGGAAGCTCCAATTTCTTCAATTTGGAGAGAATTTTAGAGAATAGTAAAAATTATCATTATTTCAGCATAATTCTGGTATAATAAAATTCTCCTATTTTTTACAAAGGGCTCAGGTTCTTTTTATAGGAGAGGGAGGCTCTAACCAAGACCAACTGATTTCTAGAATTTTCTAGATTTTAGTTTGGTTGAATTTGGACCAGATTTGGACCTAGTTTGGTTCCTTTTTTATTCGGTTTGATCCAAGAGAGAGGAGAGATAAAAATATCACATTATTTTTTAGTTTAAAACTCATTAAAGCATGAATTCCAATTGCACATTGGAAAGTTCTTTTTGAATTTCTGTTTCAGGGGAATTCATTTTAGACACTAGGAGGATTTTTATATCCAAAAATATCTCAATTTCGGACTACCTCTCTCTAGACATTTTCTCTCTCTAAGTCAAAACAGGGTAAAACAAAATATTTCTTTTATTTCAGAGAGGGAAATAATTATAAGATCAGAAGGGGAGGTCTTTACACCTGCACACCTCAAAAAGCTGGAGGGAGGAATCTTACATCCTATCCCACTTAAAAAACAGGAGATGTCCTCATCTCGCAACTAGAGGACAACTCTCCCCCTTAAGATCCAATTGATTCTGGGTTCCTTATATCCTGGTCAACCCAACAGAATCCTGGGATAAAGATCCCTTATATAGAACTCATCATCGGATAACGATTCATTCAGATCATAACATTCATACTTTTAATACAATAATGGTCCTTTAGACCGAAAAAATATTTCTTTCTGAACATTCCTCCACGGGAATTTCAGTCAAACAGGTCCTGAATTTGTCATCCAATCAACTTGATCCACCGGGTCAAGTGTTAATAGTAGCAATCTCACAGCACAATCCACTAATCTTATAGTGATTTACTGAAGTCACTATCATCATTCCACTTACGAATATTAGCACAGGTTTATCCTCATTGTGGTTTTTCTCGGCCTATTGCATTTCAACCAAATTTCAAGAATCATCATTTTTCAATCAGAATCCAAATCAACTCATCAGTTCACAACCAGAATTTAAAAATCATATCAACCACATTCGAATTCATCATCTGGATAGCATTTTAGCTTATAATTCAAGGTCTTAGATTTACTCGTATATACTGCCAGTGAAGAGCTACAGCTACACCCTCGGTATATACGGGTAGTCACGGTCCTTGGAATTATAAGGTAAATACCATCATGTCTAGGCCTCAAGCAAGGCAGAGATTCCATACAATTGCGGTACTTCTATCTGAAGACCCAATTAATAACTTATAAATTTCAGTATGAATATCAATTTATATGAATTTCATCACACAATTCTAACCTTTTACTGTTACTTCATAAATTTTTGACATTTTTGGTTTCTCAGTTGATCCTCATTAGCCAACTCGCTTTGATACCAACTGTAAGATCCTTGTCCCCACCGCGCAACGGATTCGGGGTGCTAGCAGAGCAGAAGTAGCACATCTTGTGCGGGGCAGGGTCCCACACTCGGGGCCTCGCCCACGGATATCCGGACAGGTGACTAATTCCTCGGTTCTTCCAAAACCGCGAACTCGGAAAAAACTTCTCTTGTCCGGAAAGCATAGGCGATTCCTCCAGGATAAAATTTTACTCTAGCATAGTCAAGATCATTACTGACCAAACTGATCCGACCGCACCTATAAAGATACTCGGCCAGATCAAGGAAGAAACTTGCACTTGGATCATAGAGATCAACGCTTTTTTTCCCATCAAGAGGCACAGCCGTTGATTCCTATCCATAGAACAATTACTATCCGGGATTTACTTCATCTATCGTAATAACAGAAAGGAGTCTCATTTAACAGATCCATCAGTCCAGCCTTACCCCATCCAGTCCCATGGGTTAGCCAACCGCCATCAGTCCAACCTTACCCCATCCAGTCCCATGGGTTAGCCAACCGCCCAACCACTGTAGTGATAGGATCCAATTTAGAAGTTGGTTAGGTTTTGTCCCGGGTACCAGGGAAAAGAGTTCCCAGGTCCCCTAGCCGGATATTCATGCAAATTTAACACCAGTCATGCCACTTACACACCCAATATGAAATTGCCTTTTTCATAGATTTAGTCATCTTTAAAACAATCATTTAATGAAACCATAGTATCACTGATCACAATCCTAAAAAATATCCGATTGAATCTTAATTTCCAATCATTCCTTCATCAGAGTATCTATGGCATCATTGGCAACCTGAACGCTCACCACCTGTCCACTCAGGGGCCTTTTCAATAGTTAGTACCGGGCAATATAATTACTTATAAAAATCAAGATGGAATCTTCATTGAAGATTAGCAAGATCAACCAACAGATCCATATAAAAGAGCCATGGACTCTTCCGTTGAGGACCAGTAAGGTCAATCAACCAGATCCATGCCCGATTTAAGAAAACAACTTTTACTCCTTGTTCCAATATCTTCCACGACGCATGTGTGGGTATCTTCGGTGACTCAGAGCCCGAGCACCGTATGGTCAGCACCCTCTAGGATCCTTCGCAGGTCACCTAGCGATTCACTCAGAGGCTGCTTCCTTGGTCCCTCATGCACCGTACCGGAAGCTCACCATTTAAATCAAACCGAGGCTGGTCAAGACCTCGGTCGACCTTGCTACGCGAGACGTCCTACATTGACTCTCTGCCCCACAGCAGTTGCAACTTTATCAGTTAGGTCTCCACGACCTTAATCACAAGACGGTCAAAATGCTTCCCCAGCATTCTTGACATAAAATAGTCATTTACAAACAGGTCACAAATACAGTTTCTATAATGAACTCTCGTCTTTCCACATTATCCCTCACCAATCCACATTACTTATTCCACATTCCATTCATATGTGTACTCATTGTCATCCAATCACATCATTTTCCATCTCATCACCTCAAATTCATTCACATCACATATCATATATTCACATCCCAATTCACATGTCATCACATCTCATCCATTCACTCATTGTCATCCAATCACATCATTTTCCATCTCATCACCTCACATTCATTCACATCACATATCATATATTCACATCCCAATTCACATGTCATCACATCTCATCCATTCACTCATATCGACGACACATCATTTCACATACACATTCGCATTCATTATTCTACATAGACATCCACATTCGTACATCCACATCATACATCCAATTCTACATCCTCATTCATACATACACATCCATATCCACATCCATACATCCACATCCACATTCATACATCCATATCCACATCCACATCTATACATCCATTTCCACATCCACATCCACATGCATACATCCATTTTCACATCCCCATTCATACATCCACATCCACATACATACTTCCATACATCCACATCCACATCCATACATCCACATCCACATCCACATCCACATCCACATCCATACATCCACATCTACATACATACATCCATTTTCACATCCACATCCACATCCATACATCCACATCTACATACATACATCCATTTTCACATCCACATCCACATGCATACATCCATTTCCACATCCTCATTCATACATCCCACATCCACATCCACATCCACATACATACTTCCATACATCCACATCCATACATCCACATCCACATCCACATCCATACATCCACATCTACATCCATACATCCATTTTCACATCCACATTCATACATCCATTTTCCACATTCCACATTCATACATCCACATCCACATCCACATTCATTCATCCACATCCATATCCACATCCACATCTACATCCATACATCTATTTCCACATCTACATTCATACATCCACATCCACATCCACATCCACATCCATACATCCAGATCTATACATCCATATTCACATTCACCTACACCTTCACATCTATTCTTTTTTAACCATGCATTCTCATCCTATTATACAGCCCATACACAACCTATACACATCTTATCACATCCTTTTACATCTCATACTCATCTTATCACATCCTATCACATCACATACTCATCTTATCACATCCTATCACATCACATACTCATCTTATCACATCACATACTCATCTTATCACATCCTATCACATCACATACTCATCTTATCACATCCTTTTACATCTCATACTCATCTTATCACATCCATTCTTATCCAATCACATCCCCTACACATCTTATCATATCCTATCACATCATGTACTCATCTTATCACATCCATTCTTATCCGATCAGATCCCCTGCACATCTTATCACATCCTATCACATCACATACACATTTTATCACATCCCCTTAACATGTTATTACTATTTAATAGCTTTTTTTTTCTAGATTGATACCGATAATAGGACTTTTTCTAAACTTCATCCACTTGCTTGGTTTTAATTAAAGATTCTTTTCTGACGACTATTTCCATATTGCTTCTCAATTCCTCAATTGAATTTTATTTCATATTCTTCTTTTGAATAAAAGAATTCATGGGATTTATAGAAATCAATTATACCCATATTTCTTCATTTGGTAAAAATAACCATAAATGGAATTTATACTAAAAATTCTTCTTCTTCTTCCCATTTAATTTCTAGGATTCCAATTTCCATGGTAATTCCTCTTTTTGCATTTAATTAATTACATTCCAATGTCCTGGGAATTCCTCTTTTCCCATCAAGTATTTCTCATATAATAAATTCATCTAAATTAAAATATCCATTATTTCAATATGTTAGAAATTTCTCTTTGCCCAACAATTGAGGGAATTCCAAATGTTGTAAGAATTCCTCTTTTGACATTTAAATATTTCTCATAGATAAATAAATTTATCTAAAAATTACCAGAGCCGGAGCACCGTATGGTCAGCACCCTCTAGGATCCTTCGCAGGTCACCTAGCGCTTCACTCAGAGGCCGCTTCCTTGGTCCATCATGCACCGTACCAGGAGCTCACCATTTAAATCGAACCGAGGCTGGTCAAGACCTCGGCCGACCTTGCTACGCGAGATGTCCTACATTGACTCTCTGCCCGACAGCAGTTGCAACTTTATCAGTTAGGTCTCCACGACCTTAATCACAAGACGGTCAAAATGCTTCCGCAGCATTCTTGACATAAAATAGTTATTTACAAACAGGTCACAAATACAGTTTCTATAATGAACTCTCGTCTTTCCACATTATCCCTCACCAGTCCACATTACTTATTCCACATTCCATTCATATGTGTACTCATTGTCATCCAATCACATCATTTTCCATCTCATCACCTCAGATTCATTCACATCACATATCATATATTCACATCCCAATTCACATGTCATCACATCTCATCCATTAACTCATTGTCATCCAATCACATCATTTTCCATCTCATCACCTCACATTCATTCACATCACATATCATATATTCACATCCCAACTCACATGTCATCACATCTCATCCATTCACTCATATCGACGACACATCATTTCACATACACATTCGCATTCATTATTCTACATAGACATCCACATTCGTACATCCAATTCCACATCCGCATTCATACATACACATCCATATCCACATCCATACATCCACATCCACATTCATACATCCATATCCACATCCACATCCATACATCCATTTCCACATCCACATCCACATGCATACATCCATTTCCACATCCCCATTCATACATCCACATCCACATACATACTTCCATACATCCACATCCACATCCATACATCCACATCTACATGCATACATCCATTTTCACATCCACATCCATATGCATACATCCATTTCCACATCCTCATTCATACATCCCACATCCACATCCACATCCACATACATACTTCCATACATCCACATCCACATCCACATCCATACATCCACATCTACATCCATACATCCATTTTCACATCCACATTCATACATCCATTTTCCACATTCCACATTTATACATCCACATCCACATCCACATTCATTCATCCACATCCACATCCACATCCACATCTACATCCATACATCTGTTTCCACATCTACATTCATACATCCACATCCACATCCACATCCATACATCTAGATCTATACATCCATATTCACATTCACATTCACATTCACCTACACCTTCACATCTATTCTTTTTTAACCATCCATTCTCATCCTATTATACAGCCCATACACATCTTATCACAACCTATACACATCTTATCACATCCTTTTACATCTCATACTCATCTTATCACATCCTATCACATCACATACTCATCTTATCACATCCATTCTTATCCAATCAGATCCCCTACACATCTTATCATATCCTATCACTTCATGTACTCATCTTATCACATCCATTCTTATCCGATCACATTCCCTACACATCTTATCACATCCTATCACATCACATACACATTTTATCACATCCCCTTAACATGTTATTACTATTTAATAGCTTTTTTTTTCTAGATTGATACCGATAATAGGACTTTTTCTAAACTTCATCCACTTGCTTGGTTTTAATTAAAGATTCTTTTCTGACGACTATTTCCATATTGCTTCTCAATTCCTCAATTGAATTTTATTTCATATTCTTCTTTTGAATAAAAGAATTCATGGGATTTATAGAAATCAATTATACCCATATTTCTTCATTTGGTAAAAATAACCATAAATGGAATTTATACTAAAAATTCTTCTTCTTCTTCCCATTTAATTTCTAGGATTCCAATTTCCATGGTAATTCCTCTTTTTGCATTTAATTAATTACATTCCAATGTCCTGGGAATTCCTCTTTTCCCATCAAGTATTTCTCATATAATAAATTCATCTAAATTAAAATATCCATTATTTCAATATGTTAGAAATTTCTCTTTGCCCAACAATTGAGGGAATTCCAAATGTTGTAAGAATTCCTCTTTTGACATTTAAATATTTCTCATAGATAAATAAATTTATCTAAAAATTACCAGAGCCGGAGCACCGTATGGTCAGCACCCTCTAGGATCCTTCGCAGGTCACCTAGCGCTTCACTCAGAGGCCGCTTCCTTGGTCCATCATGCACCGTACCAGGAGCTCACCATTTAAATCGAACCGAGGCTGGTCAAGACCTCGGCCGACCTTGCTACGCGAGACGTCCTACATTGACTCTCTGCCCCACAGCAGTTGCAACTTTATCAGTTAGGTCTCCACGACCTTAATCACAAGACGGTCAAAATGCTTTCGCAGCATTCTTGACATAAAATAGTTATTTACAAACAGGTCACAAATACAGTTTCTATAATGAACTCTCGTCTTTCCACATTATCCCTCACCAATCCACATTACTTATTCCACATTCCATTCATATGTGTACTCATTGTCATCCAATCACATCATTTTCCATCTCATCACCTCAGATTCATTCACATCACATATCATATATTCACATCCCAATTCACATGTCATCACATCTCATCCATTAACTCATTGTCATCCAATCACATCATTTTCCATCTCATCACCTCACATTCATTCACATCACATATCATATATTCACATCCCAACTCACATGTCATCACATCTCATCCATTCACTCATATCGACGACACATCATTTCACATACACATTCGCATTCATTATTCTACATAGACATCCACATTCGTACATCCAATTCCACATCCGCATTCATACATACACATCCATATCCACATCCATACATCCACATCCACATTCATACATCCATATCCACATCCACATCCATACATCCATTTCCACATCCACATCCACATGCATACATCCATTTCCACATCCCCATTCATACATCCACATCCACATACATACTTCCATACATCCACATCCACATCCATACATCCACATCTACATGCATACATCCATTTTCACATCCACATCCATATGCATACATCCATTTCCACATCCTCATTCATACATCCCACATCCACATCCACATCCACATACATACTTCCATACATCCACATCCACATCCACATCCACATCCACATCCACATCCATACATCCACATCTACATCCATACATCCATTTTCACATCCACATTCATACATCCATTTTCCACATTCCACATTTATACATCCACATCCACATCCACATTCATTCATCCACATCCACATCCACATCCACATCCACATCTACATCCATACATCTGTTTCCACATCTACATTCATACATCCACATCCACATCCACATCCATACATCTAGATCTATACATCCATATTCACATTCACATTCACATTCACCTACACCTTCACATCTATTCTTTTTTAACCATCCATTCTCATCCTATTATACAGCCCATACACATCTTATCACAACCTATACACATCTTATCACATCCTTTTACATCTCATACTCATCTTATCACATCCTATCACATCACATACTCATCTTATCACATCCATTCTTATCCAATCACATCCCCTACACATCTTATCATATCCTATCACTTCATGTACTCATCTTATCACATCCATTCTTATCCGATCACATTCCCTACACATCTTATCACATCCTATCACATCACATACACATTTTATCACATCCCCTTAACATGTTATTACTATTTAATAGCTTTTTTTTTCTAGATTGATACCGATAATAGGACTTTTTCTAAACTTCATCCACTTGCTTGGTTTTAATTAAAGATTCTTTTCTGACGACTATTTCCATATTGCTTCTCAATTCCTCAATTGAATTTTATTTCATATTCTTCTTTTGAATAAAAGAATTCATGGGATTTATAGAAATCAATTCTACCCATATTTCTTCATTTGGTAAAAGTAACCATAAATGGAATTTATACTAAAAATTCTTCTTCTTCTTCCCATTTAATTTCTAGGATTCCAATTTCCATGGTAATTCCTCTTTTTGCATTTAATTAATTACATTCCAATGTCCTGGGAATTCCTCTTTTCCCATCAAGTATTTCTCATATAATAAATTCATCTAAATTAAAATATCCATTATTTCAATATGTTAGAAATTTCTCTTTGCCCAACAAATGAGGGAATTCCAAATGTTGTAAGAATTCCTCTTTTGACATTTAAATATTTCTCATAGATAAATAAATTTATCTAAAAATTACCAGAGCCGGAGCACCGTATGGTCAGCACCCTCTAGGATCCTTCGCAGGTCACCTAGCGCTTCACTCAGAGGCCGCTTCCTTGGTCCCTCATGCACCGTACCAGGAGCTCACCATTTAAATCGAACCAAGGCTGGTCAAGACCTCGGCCGACCTTGCTACGCGAGACGTCCTACATTGACTCTCTGCCCCACAGCAATTGCAACTTTATCAGTTAGGTCTCCACGACCTTAATCACAAGACGGTCAAAATGCTTCCCCAGCATTCTTGACATAAAATAGTCATTTACAAACAGGTCACAAATACAGTTTTTATAATGAACTCTCGTCTTTCCACATTATCCCTCACCAGTCCACATTACTTATTCCACATTCCATTCATATGTGTACTCATTGTCATCCAATCACATCATTTTCCATCTCATCACCTCAGATTCATTCACATCACATATCATATATTCACATCCCAATTCACATGTCATCACATCTCATCCATTCACTCATTGTCATCCAATCACCTCATTTTTCATCTCATCACCTCACATTCATTCACATCACATATCATATATTCACATCCCAATTCACATGTCATCACATCTCATCCATTCACTCATATCGACGACACATCATTTCACATACACATTCGCATTCATTATTCTACATAGACATCCACATTCGTACATCCAATTCCACATCCGCATTCATACATACACATCCATATCCACATCCATACATCCACATCCACATTCATACATCCATATCCACATCCACATCCATACATCCATTTCCACATCCACATCCACATGCATACATCCATTTCCACATCCACATCCACATACATACTTCCATACATCCACATCCACATCCATACATCCACATCTACATACATACATCCATTTTCACATCCACATCCACATGCATACATCCATTTCCACATCCTCATTCATACATCCCACATCCACATCCACATCCACATACATACTTCCATACATCCACATCCATACATCCACATCCACATCCACATCCACATCCACATCCACATCCACATCTACATCCATACATCCATTTTCACATCCACATTCATACATCCATTTTCCACATTCCACATTCATACATCCACATCCACATCCACATTCATTCATCCACATCCACATCCACATCCACATCTACATCATCTACATCCATACATCTATTTCCACATCTACATTCATACATCCACATCCACATCCACATCCATACATCTAGATCTATACATCCATATTCACATTCACATTCACATTCACCTACACCTTCACATCTATTCTTTTTTAACCATCCATTCTCATCCTATTATACAGCCCATACTGATGAGGGATAATGTGGAAAGACGAGAGTTCATTATAGAAACTGTATTTGTGACCTGTTTGTAAATGACTGTTTTATGTCAAGAATGCTGGGGAAGCATTTTGACCGTCTTGTGATTAAGGTCGTGGAGACCTAACTGATAAAGTTGCAACCGCTGTGGGGCAGAGAGTCAATGTAGGACGTCTCGCGTAGCAAGGTCGGCCGAGGTCTTGACCAACCTCGGTTCGATTTAAATGGTGAGCTTCCGGTACGGTGCATGAGGGACCAAGGAAGCGGCCTATGAGTGAAGTGCTAGGTGACCTGCGAAGGATCCTAGAGGGTGCTGACCATACGGTGCTCGGGCTCTGGGTCACCGAAGATACCCACACGTGCATCGTGGAAGATATTGAAACAAGGAGTAAAAGTTGTTTTCTGAAATCGGGCATGGATCTGGTTGATTGACCTTACTGGTCCTCAACGGAAGAGTCCATGGCTCTTTTATATGGATCTGTTGGTTGATCTTGCTAATCTTCAATGGAGATTCCATCTTGATTTTTATAAGTAATTATATTGCCCGGTACTAACTATTGAAAAGGCCCCGGACAGGTGGTGAGCGTTCAGGTTGCCAATGATGCCATAGATACTCTGATGAAGGAATGATTGGAAATTAAGATTCAACCGGATATTTTTGAGGATTGTGATCAGTGATACTATGGTTTCATTAAATGATTGTTTTAAAGATGGCTGAATCTATGAAAAAGGCGATTTCATATTGGGTGTGTAAGTGGCATGACTGGTGTTAAATTTGCATGAATATCCGGCTAGGGGACCTGGGAACTCTTTTCCCTGGTACCCGGGACAAAACCTAACCAAATTCTAAATTGGATCCTATCACTACAGTGGTTGGGCAGTTGGCTAACCCATGAGACTGGATGGGGTAAGGCTGGACTGATGGCGGTTGGCTAACCCATGGGACTGGATGGGGTAAGGCTGGATTGATGGATCCGTTAAATGAGACTCCTTTTTGTTATTACGATAGATGAAGTAAATCCCGGATGGTAATTGTTCTATGGATAGGAATCAACGGCTGTGCCTCTTGATGGGAAAAAAAGCGTTGATCTCTATGATCCAAGTGCAAGTTTCTTCCTTGATCTGGCTGAGTATCTTTATAGCTGCGGTCGGATCAGTTTGGTCAGTAAATGATCTTGACTATGTTAGAGTAAAATTTTATCCTGGAGGAATCGCCTGTGCTTTCCGGACAAGAGAAGTTTTTTCCGAGTTCGCGGTTTTGGAAGAACCGAGGAATTAGTCACCTGTCCGAATATCCGTTGGGCGAGACCCCGAGTGTGGGACCCTACCCTGCACAAGATGTGCTACTTCCGCTGCTAGCACCCCGAATCCGTTGCGCGGTGGGGACAAGGATCTTACGAGCTGGCTAATGAGGATCAACTGAGAAACCAAAAATGTCAAAAATTTATGAAGTAACAGTAAAAAGTTAGAATTGTGTGATGAAATTCATATAAATTGATATTCATACTGAAATTTATAAGTTAGTAATTGGGTCTTCAGATAGAAGTACCGCAATTGTATGGAATCTCTGACTTACTTGAGGCCTAGACATGATGGTATTTACCTTATAATTCCAAGGACCGTGACTACCCGTATATACCAAGGGTATAGCTGTAGCTCTTCACTAGCAGTATATACGAGTAAATCTAAGACCTTGAATTATAAGCTAAAATGCTATCCAGATGATGAATTTGAATGTGGTTGATATGATTTTTAAATTTTGGTTGTGAACTGATGAGTTGATTTGGATTCTGATTAAAAAATGATGATTCCTGAAATTTGGTTGAAATGCAATAGGCCGAGCAAAACCACAATGAGGATAAACCTGTGCTAATATTCGTAAGTGGAATGATGATAGTGACTTCAGTAAATCACTATAAGACTAGCGGATTGTGCTGTCAGATTGCTACTATTAACACTTGACCCGGTGGATCAAGTTAATTGGATGACAAATTCAGGACCTGTTTGACTGAAATTCCCGTGGAGGAATGTTCAGAAAGAAATATTTTTTCGGTCTAAAGGACCATTATTGTATTAAAAGTATGAATGTTATGATCTGAATGAATCGTTATCCGATGATGAGTTCTATATAAGGGATCTTCCAGGATTCTGTTGGGTTGACCAGAATATAAGGACCCCAGAATCAATTGGATCTTAAGGGGAAGAGTTGTCCTCCTCTAGTTGCGAGATGAGGACATCTCCCGTTTTTTAAGTGGGGTAGGATGTAAGATTCCTCCCTCCAGCTTTTTGAGGTGTGTAGGTGTAAGGACCTCCCCTTCTGATCTTATAATTATTTCCCTCTCTGATGCATACATCCATTTTCACATCCCCATTCATACATCCACATCCACATACATACTTCCATACATCCACATCCACATCCTTACATCCACATCCACATCCACATCCACATCCATACATCCACATCTACATACATACATCTATTTTCACATCCACATTCACATGCATACATCCATTTCCACATCCTCATTCATACATCCCACATCCACATCCACATCCATATCCACATGCACATACATACTTCCATACATCCACATCCATACATCCACATCCACATCCACATCCACATCCATACATCCACATCTACATGCATACATCCATTTTCACATCCACATTCATACATCCATTTTCCACATTCCACATTCATACATCCATATCCACATTCACATTCATACATCCACATCCATATTCACATTCATACATCCACATCCATATTCACATTTATTCATCCACATCCACATCTACATCCATACATCTATTTTCGACAGCACAATCCACTAATCTTATTGTGATTTATTACTGAAGTCACTATCATCATTCCACTTACGAATATTAGCACAGGTTTATCCTCATTGTGGTTTTGCTCGGCCTATTGCATTTCAACCAAGTTTCAAGAATCATCATTTTTTAATCAGAATCCAAATCAACTCATCAGTTCACAACCGGATATTTTGGAGGATTGTGATCAGTGATACTATGTTTTCATTAAATGATTGTTTTAAAGATGGCTGAATCTATGAAAAAGGCAATTTCATATTGGGTGTGTAAGTGGCATGACTGGTGTTAAATTTGCATGAATACCCGACTAGGGGACCTGGGAACTCTTTTCCCTGGTACCCGGGACAAAACCTTACCAAATTCTAAATTGGATCCTATCACTACAGTGGTTGGGCGGTTGGGCGGTTGGCTAACCCATGGGACTGGATGGGGTAAGGCTGGACTGATGGCGGTTGGCTAACCCATGGGATTGGATGGGGTAAGGCTGGACTGATGGATCCGTTAAATGAGACTCCTTTCTGTTATTACGATAGATGAAGTAAATCCCGGATAGTAATTGTTCTATGGATAGGAATCAACGGCTGTGCCTCTTGATGGGAAAAAAAACATTGATCTCTATGATCCAAGTGCAAGTTTCTTCCTTGATCTGGCCGAGTATCTTTATAGGTGCGGTCGGATCAGTTTGGTCAGTAATGATCTTGACTACGTTAGAGTAAAATTTTATCTTGGAGGAATCACCTGTGCTCTCCGGGCAAGAGAAGTTTTTTCCGAGTTTGCGATTTTGGAAGAACCGAGGAATTAGTCACCTGTCCGAATATCCGTGGGGGGCGAGGCCCCGAGTGTGGGACCCTGCCCCGCACAAGATGTGCTACTTCTGCTGCTAGCACCCCGAATCCGTTGTGCGGTGGGGACAAGGATCTTACAGTTGGTATCAAAGCGAATTGGCTAATGAGGATCAACTGAGAAACCAAAAATGTCAAAAATTCATGAAGTAACAGTAAAAGGTTAGAATTGTGTGATGAAATTCATATAAATTGATATTCAGACTGAAATTGGATCTTAAGGGGAAGAGTTGTCCTCTAGTTGCGAGATGAGGACATCTCTGTTATCATATTATAGTAGTGATGTGTGTGAACACACTTAGGACCGCCGGGGCGCTTTTTCCCTCACTAGGAGGTTTTTTCCCCCGTGCATTGTATATACGCCCATTATCTTCTAGGGCTTGTAATCTTTCATTTTTGGCACTCATAATACACTACTGTGTTGTGCTCAAGCTTCCTCATCTTCTTGAAGTTGTGTGTGCATTCCTGCAACCCTAATTCCAACAATTGGTATCAGAGCAGGCTTCCTCCTCCCGGGCAGCATCACCGGCACCTGCCGCTTCATCTCCTCCGATTGCGACGAGGTTTCACGAGCGACTGCAGGTTAGTATATGCCGTGGGTGAGCCCGTAGGGCTCGGTCATTTCAGAATTTTGATCTGAGGTCATTTCGCCCTCCGTTTTTGCATTCCAAGTACTGCGCAGGCAAAATCGTCCTACTGTGCAGATTTTCTGTCAAGATTAAAATCTGCAGGACAGGTGCCCATTCGTCTGTTTTGGGCTGTGCTACATAGCACAGGTCGATTTTATACAGGTTTACCTCTTACAGACAGCATTTACATCTAGTAGTACAGTCATTGGCCATGGCTGACAACAATGATGTATTCCGCATGTTGGCTGCTGAGGATAAGTTGGATGGCACCAACTATCCATTGTGGGCATATATGATGCGACATGTATTGGTAGCAAAGGGGTTATGGAACATTGTGCAGGGTATTGATGCACGTCCTATTGTGGCTGGGAATGCTGCAAACACATCAGAAACAGGTACTGTTGATGATGGTGCAGGCACAAGTGCTGTAGCAGCTGTTCGAGAACCACCACTTTCAGCAGAGCAGATTCGTTGGGATGGTAGAGATGCACAGGCTCATGCCTTGATTGCGCTGTCTGTCAAACGTACCATTATCCCACATATTCGCTCCTGCAGGACTTCTAAGGATGCTTGGGATGTACTTGCCACATTGTATCAGGCAAGAAATGAGGCTCGTGTTGCTTACCTCCGAAAACAGTTGGAGAGTGAGCATATGAACGAAGGTGATTCTATGGATAGCTTTTTGACAAAGATCAAGGATTTCAAAGAGCAGCTCATTTCTGCAGATGAAATCCTGTCAGACAGTTCACTTGTGCAGACTGTTTTGAATGGTCTACCAGATTCTTATCAGGGTTTTGCTTCCACTCTTCGCTTGATGATGAAAGGCAATCCCAATGCCTTATCATTTGAGGAGTTAGTTTCTGTTTTGCTGCAAGAAGACCAGTCAAGGCAAAACAGGAATATTATGCGTGTCGCAGATCAAGCTTTCGTTGCTAGTCAGAGAAGCGGGAAAGGTAAAGCTGGCTTTTCTTCTAGTAAGCAGAAATCTGCAAATGCTGCGCAACCAAAGAAGGAAGACAAAGATGAGAAGAAGGGTGACAAACAGAAGACATTTTGCAAGTACTGAAAGGGAAATGATCATGTCATCAAAGCGTGTCCTAAGCTGGCTGCGAAAGAGGCTAAGAAGAAAGCGGCTGGTATGGCTGTTGCAGATGCCTCTCCTTCTAACAATGAATCTGCTAATGTTGTGCTAGATACAGAATGGGCATTCAATGCGCAGTGCAGTTATGACCCATCTTTGCATGACACATGTATGTCTGCAGTGGATTCAGATGTATGGTACTTTGACAGTGGTGCCACTAAGCATATCACCTCGCAGCGCAGTTTATTCACTTTCCTTGAGTCTGCTCCCACAGGGAATACTGTCACTTGTGCCAATAACTCCTCTTATCCCGTTGAAGGAGTTGGACAGATTGTGCTGAATGTTGCAAATGGCAACACCTTTACACTTTTTGATGCATTGTATGTGCCAGGGATCAAAAAGAATCTGCTGTCAGTCTCCGCATTTGCCAAAACAGGTTTGGTTGTAAAATTTGTGGATGACAGATGTACTGTTCATGATCTCTCTTGTGGTGACATCATTGTAGCATCAGGTTCACTATGTCGAGGGCTGTATAAGCTCAATATGGATGGCAAATGTGTAGAGGATTCAGCATGTGCTATTATGGATACGCAGGCTATTTCAAATGCAAAACTGTGGCATGCACGTTTTGGTCATCTGAATTTTGCAAGTTTGCTGCACCTGCAGAAATCTGAAATGGTGTCTTCTTTGCCTAAGCTTGAGGCACCTGTCAAGCATGTTTGTGAGGGCTGCATATTGGGTAAAATGCAGCGTGCTTCCTTTCCCAAAGATGGATCAGTGAGAGCTGAACGCAGATTGCAGCTTGTTCACAGTGATGTTTGTGGTCCCATGCAAACTCCATCATTTGGAAACTACCTTTACTTCGTGACTTTCATTGATGATTTTACCAGGCATGCATGGGTATATCCTTTGAAGGCAAAGTCCGAAGTGTTTTTGTGCTTCAAACAGTTTTTGGTTATGGCTGAAAATGTGTCAGAAAGTAAGATGGGCACCCTCCGTTCAGATCGAGGGGGGGAGTATATGTCTTCAGAATTTAATGCATTTCTGGCTGAGCGTGGGATAAAACACCAATGTACAGTGCCGTATACACCACAGCAAAATGGTGTGGCTGAGAGAAAAAACAGGTCTCTCATGGAAATGGCAAGATGTATGGTTAAGAGTCAAAGTCTACCACATGGTTTTTGGCTTGAGGCTGTCATGTGTGCCACTTATGTACTAAACAGGTGTCCCACCAAAGCATTACAGGTTGTCACTCCATATGAGGCTTGGCATGGCCGCAAGCCATCTGTTGGCCATTTACGTGTTTTTGGTTGCCTGGCATATGCATTAGTGCCTGTGCAACATCGCAGAAAATTGGATGACAAAGCTGTCAAATGTATTTTTGTTGGATATAGTGCTGAGAGCAAAGGCTATCGTTTGTATCATCCACAGACAAAGCGCATTTTGGTTAGCCGTGATGTTGTATTTGTGGAAGATGCAGTTCAGCCCTTGGTTTCATGTACTAAGGAGACAGATATCAGCTCACGTGATGTCTATGATACATTGTTGCCTCTTTTCAGTGGTGCACAGTCAAGTGCAATACCTCATGAGGCAGTTTTTCAGCCTATGCAGGTTTTAAATGATGGCACAGAACAGCCTATATCTGATGCAGATGTGCATGATGCACTTGAGGATGAGAGACAAGAGATTGAGGGCTCTAGGAATATGCCTAGATGGCTGGTGCAGACTTTGCGTGACAGCAAGTTGGATGCCCCTTTGTCTAGTCGCACTCGTTCTGGCTCTCATGGTGCCTCTTATGCGTCAGATTGTTATGCATTGGCTGTTTCTAGTATGTGCGATGAAAGTGAGCCTGTTTCATTTGATGAGGCACAAAGTTCAGAAAATTGGATGGCTGCTATGCAAGCAGAATACGATGCTATTATGAAGAATGGTACATGGTCTTTATGTGACTTGCCTCCTATCAAGAAGGCCATTGGCACTAAGTGGGTATACAAATTGAAGCGTAAGCCTGATGGCACAGTGGATCGCCATAAGGCTAGGCTTGTTGCAAAAGGTTATGCTCAAGAGAAGGGCATTGATTTTGATGAGACTTTTGCTCCCACATGTCGTATGACCACTGTTCGTAGCATCTGTGCATTAGCAGCTCATAATGGTTGGAATGTACATCAGCTGGACATAAAGACTGCGTTCTTAAATGGAGATTTGCATGAGGAGGTGTATGTATCGCAGCCTCGTGGTTTTGTTCAAAGAGGGCAGGAAAACAAAGTGTGCAGGTTAAAAAAGGCTTTATATGGTTTAAAGCAAGCTCCACGAGCTTGGTATGAAAAAATACATGCATATTTGACTGCACATGGGTTTCAGAATAGTCCAACAGAAAGCACTTTGTATGCTAAACGTGTGGATGGTGTACATCTAATCATTGCTCTCTATGTCGATGACATGCTGCTCACAGGACCAAATGAGAGTCATATTGCTGATTTTAAGGCTGATTTGAATGCCTCTTTTGAGATGTCAGATTTGGGGCATTTGCATCATTATTTGGGGATACAATTTAAGCAGTGTGATGGAGGTATTGCTTTGTGTCAGACAAAGTATATTGAAACATTGTTGCGGAGATTTGGCCTTGAAGACTGCAAGCCTATTGCTACTCCAATGGAGACAGGTTTGAAGTTGAGTCTTCATGATGCTGGAGATCACTTTGATGTCACACTCTATCAGACAGCTGTTGGTTGCCTCATTTATGTATGCATTACGAGGCCAGACATTCAGTTTGCAGTCTCACAGGTGAGCAGATTTATGCATAGCCCAGGCATTAAGCATTGGCAGGCAGTGAAGCGTATCTTTCGCTATTTGAGTGGTACTCGGCATCTTGGGTTGTTTTATCCCAAGGGGGGATCATTGCCGCCAGATTTACATGCTTTTTCAGATTCTGACTGGGCTGGTTGTTATGACACACGCGTGTCCACGAGTGGTTTTTGCTTCATGCTTGGAAGCTCATGCATATCATGGTTGAGCAAGAAGCAGCCTACTGTGGCCACTTCTAGTTGTGAAGCTGAGTACAGGGCAGCTTTCACAGCTACGGTTGAGTGTGTGTGGCTCAGACGCCTTATGGCTGATTTGGGTGTTGGGCAGCCATCTGCCACCACCATCTTCACTGACAGTCAGAGCGCATTGGCAGTTGCGCGGAACCCAGTGTTCCATGCTCGTACGAAGCACATTAAGGTGCACTACCATTATGTCAGGGAGAGACTCTCTGCAGGAGAGATCAGTTTGGCTTATGTGCCAACACAGGATAACCTTGCAGACCTTTTCACAAAGGCTCTGCCTCGTGAGAAGTTCGAAGCTTTTCGCAAAGCTTTGGGCTTACTCCCTTTTGTGGATTTGTCCACATAGCTAGACACTTCCCTATACATGAGTGCTAGCTCTTGTTCACCGCATCACTCCAGGGGGGATTTGTTATCATATTATAGTAGTGATGTGTGTGAACACACTTAGGACCGCCGGGGCGCTTTTTCCCTCACTAGGAGGTTTTTTCCCCCGTGCATTGTATATACGCCCATTATCTTCTAGGGCTTGTAATCTTTCATTTTTGGCACTCATAATACACTACTGTGTTGTGCTCAAGCTTCCTCATCTTCTTGAAGTTGTGTGTGCATTCCTGCAACCCTAATTCCAATAATCTCGTGTTTTTTAAGTGGGGTAGGATGTAAGATTCCTCCCTCCAGCTTTTTGAGGTGTGCAGGTGTAAGGACCTCCCCTTCTGATCTTATAATTATTTCCCTCTCTGAAATAAAAGAAAGATTCTGTTTAACCCTGTTTTGACTTAGAGAGAGAAAATATCTAGAGAGAGGTAGTCCGAAATTGAGATATTTTTGGATATAAAA
This sequence comes from Cibotium barometz, assembly GCF_041138505.1. Classification (NCBI taxonomy): domain Eukaryota; kingdom Viridiplantae; phylum Streptophyta; class Polypodiopsida; order Cyatheales; family Cibotiaceae; genus Cibotium; species Cibotium barometz. The sequence continues at coordinate 21,497,464 of NC_141071.1, read as the reverse complement.
ATCCTCCTAGTGTCTAAAATGAATTCCCCTGAAACATAAATTCAAAAAGAACTTTTTGGAATTCATGCTTTAATGAGTTTTAAACTAAAAAATAATGTGATATTTTTATCTCTCCTCTCTCTTGGATCAAACCGAATAAAAAAGGAACCAAACTAGGTCCAAATCTGGTCCAAATTCAACCAAACTAAAATTTGGAAAATTCTAAAAATTAGTTGGTCTTGGTTAGAGCCTCCCTCTCCACAATGTTTCTCAATAATTTGTAAGGTAAAGTGTGAGTTTTGATCTTTTTCCATAATTTCTCAATGTTTCTCTCTTCTCAACTCCTCTCAAGCTTGAAAAGCTTAATTGGAATGGCTTTTTAATGCTATTGAAGTTAACTGATAAATGGTAGTAAGGAAATGCATAAATTTCCATTTATGCTTAATTTTAATGGTTTTTATGTAATTTCTCTCTCTCACTCAAAGAATGGTCATTCCTTCCTTTTTTCTCAATCCAAATGAAGCTTCTCATGAAGCTTTTCCCTAATCTAAGAATAAATTCTATACTTGTTTAATTGGAGGTCAAATTAGGCTTTTTTATGCTTTTAAGTTAGTTATTTCATGAAAATTTAGGATTCAATCCATAATGGGTTAATGATCCAATTAGGGATCATTCTAAGCATATCCATAATGATAAAGTTCATTCTTTTAGAATAAATTAAAATTTATCAGTAATAGCAGCGGAGCTATGGCAAAAATTCTATAAAAATTACACATAAAACATTTTCATTTAAAGTATGAAAAGAGGACTTCCTACCATGTTCTAGGAATTATCATCCTAGATTAATTGAAAGATTTTCATAGTAATCATGGAGAAATTGATTTTTATGTTTATGCATAATTATTGAATTAAGAAAAAGAGAAATTTCTAGTAATTAAATTTTATATTAAAAGAAGTAATCCCCATGACCTTGGGAATCCATGTATTCCATTGATTTAGAGAAAAGAATTGGAAGGCTAAGATTATGTATAACTTATGTAAAAAAATTAAAGAAATATTTTAGTTAAATTTATCTTTTTGTATAGATAAATTTTTATGATGAAAGAGGAATTCCCACTATATTAGAATTCAAATATTTAAATAAGGAAAGTGTAAAATGGAGATTTTATTTAAATTTTAAGAGAATAATTTAATTAAATTTATCTTTTGCTTAGATAAGTTTAAATGTTAAAAGAGAAATTCCCATTACAATTGGAATTCCATAATTGGATGAGAAAAGGGAATTTCTTATCATTTTGGAATTATGAGATAATTCATTTAATTTCAATGTTGAAATTTTTAGATAAATTTATTTATCTATGAGAAATAATTAAATGTTAAAAGAGGAATTCCCATTACAATTGGAATTCCATGATTGGATGAGGAAAGAGAATTTCTTATCATATTGGAATTATGGGATAATTCATTTAACTTTAAAGATAAAAATTTTAGATAAATTTATTTATCTATGAGAAATATTTAAATGTCAAAAGAGGAATTCTTACAACATTTGGAATTCCCTCATTTGTTGGGCAAAGAGATATTTCTAACATATTGAAATAATGGATATTTTAATTTAGATGAATTTATTATATGAGAAATACTTGATGGGAAAAGAGGAATAACCAGGACATTGGAATGTAATTAATTAAATGCAAAAAGAGGAATTCCCATGGAAATTGGAATCCTAGAAATTAAATGGGAAGAAGAAGAATTTTTAGTATAAATTCCATTTATGGTTATTTTTACCAAATGAAGAAATATGGGTAGAATTGATTTCTATAAATCCCATGAATTCTTTTATTCAAAAGAAGAATATGAAATAAAATTCAATTGAGGATAGAAGCAATATGAAAATAGTCGTGAGAAAAGAATCTTTAATTAAAACCAAGCAAGTGGCTGAAGTTTATAAAAGTCCTTTTATCGGTATCAATCTAGAATAAAAAAGTTATTAAATAGTAATAACATGTTAATGGGATGTGATAAAATGTGTATGTGATGTGATAGGATGTGATAAGATGTGTAGGGGATGTGATCGGATAAGAATGGATGTGATAAGATGAGTACATGATGTGATAGGATATGATAAGATGTGTAGGGGATGTGATCGGATAAGAATGGATGTGATAAGATGAGTATGTGATGTGATAGGATGTGATAAGATGAGTATGAGATGTAAAAGGATGTGATAAGATGTGTATAGGTTGTGATAAGATGTGTATGGGCTGTAATAGGATGAGAATGGATGGTTAAAAAAGAATAGATGTGAAGGTGTAGATGAATGTGAATGTGAATGTGAATATGGATGTATAGATCTGGATGTATGCATGTCAATGTGGATGTGGATGTGAATGTATGAATGTAGATGTGGATGTGAATGTATGAATGTAGATGTGGAAATAGATGTATGGATGTAGATGTGGATGTGGATGAATGAATGTGAATATGGATGTGGATGTATGAATGTGAATGTGGATATGGATGTATGAATGTGGAATGTGGAAAATGGATGTATGAATGTGGATGTAGAAAATGGATGTATGGATATAGATGTGAAAAATGGATGTATGGATGTGGATGTGAAAAATGGATGTATGAATGTGGATGTGAAAATGGATGTATGGATGTAGATGTGGATGTATGGATGTGGATGTGGATGTGGATGTGGATGTGGATGTGGATGTGGATGTGGATGTATGGATGTCGATGTATGGAAGTATGTATGTGGATGTGGATGTGGATGTGGGATGTATGAATGAGGATGTGGAAATGGATGTATGCATGTGGATGTGGATGTGAAAATGGATGTATGTATGTAGATGTGGATGTATGGATGTGGATGTGGATGTGGATGTATGGAAGTATGTATGTGGATGTGGATGTATGAATGAGGATGTGGAAATGGATGTATGCATGTGGATGTGGATGTGGAAATGGATGTATGGATGTGGATGTGGATGTGGATATGGATGTATGAATGTGGATGTGGATGTATGTATGTGGATATGGATGTGTATGTATGAATGCGGATGTGGAATTGGATGTATGATGTGGATGTACGAATATGGATGTCTATGTAGAATAATGAATGCGAATGTGTATGTGAAATGATGTGTCGTCGATATGAGTGAATGGATGAGATGTGATGACATGTGAATTGGGATGTGAATATATGATATGTGATGTGAATGAATCTGAGGTGATGAGATGGAAAATGATGTGATTGGATGACAATGAGTACACGTATGAATGGAATGTGGAATAAGTAATGTGGACTGATGAGGGATAATGTGGAAAGACGAGAGTTCATTATAGAAACTAATTTGTGACCTATTTGTAAATGACTGTTTTATGTCAAGAATGCTGGGGAAGCATTTTGACCGTCTTGTGATTAAGGTCGTGGAGACCTAACTTCTGATAAAGTTGCAACTGCTGTGGCAGAGAGTCAATGTAGAACGTCTCGCGTAGCACAAGGTCGGCCGAGGTCTTGTGATTGGTGAGCTTCCGGTACGGTGCATGAGGGACCAAGGAAGCGGCCTATGAGTGAAGCGCTAGGTCACCTGCGAAGGATCCTAGAGGGTGCTGACCATACAGTGCTCGGGCTCTGGGTCACCGAAGATACCCACACGTGTATCGTGGAAGATATTAGAACAAGGAGTAAGAGTTGTTTTCTGAAATCGGGCATGGATCTGGTTGATTGACCTTACTGGTCCTCAACGGAAGAGTCCATGGCTCTTTTATATGGATCTGTTGGTTGATCTTGCTAATCTTCAATGGAGATTCCATCTTGATTTTTATAAGTGATTATACTGCCCGGTACTAACTATTGATTTTTATAAGTGATTATATTGCCCGGTACTAACTATTGAAAAGGTCCCTGAGTGGACAAGTGGTGAGCGTTCAGGTTGCCAATGATGCCATAGATACTCTGATGAAGGAATGATTGGAAATTAAGATTCAATCGGATATTTTGGAGGATTGTGATCAGTGATACTATGGTTTCATTAAATGATTGTTTTAAAGATGGCTGAATCTATGAAAAAGGCAATTTCATATGGGGTGTGATCAGTGATACTATGGTTTCATTAAATGATTGTTTTAAAGATGGCTGAATCTATGAAAAAGGCAATTTCATATGGGGTGTGTAAGTGGCATGACTGGTGTTAAATTTGCATGAATATCCGGCTAGGGGACCTGGGAACTCTTTTCCCTGGTACCCAGGACAAAACCTAACCAAATTCTAAATTGGATCCTATCTCACTACAGTGGTTGGTGGGCGGTTGGCTAACCCATGGGACTAGATGGGGTAAGGTTCGACTGATGGATCCGTTAAATGAGACTCCTTTCTGTTACGATAGATGAAGTAAATCTCGGATAGTAATTGTTCTATGGATAGGAATCAACGGCTGTGCCTGTTGATGGGAAAAAAAGCGTTGAACTCTATGATCCAAGTGCAAGTTTCTTCCTTGATCTGGCCGAGTATCTTTATAGGTGCGGTCGGATCAGTTTGGTCAGTAATGATCTTAACTACGTTAGAGTAAAATTTTATCCTGGAGGAATCGCCTCTGCTTCCGGGCAAGAGAAGTTTTTTTCGAGTTCGCGGTTTTGGATGAACTGAGGAATTAGTCACCTGTCCGAATATCCGTGGGCGAGGCCGCGAGTGTGGGACCCTGCCCCGCACAAGATGTGCTACTTCCGCTGCTAGCACCCCGAATCCGTTGCGCGGATCTTACAGTTGGTATCAAAGCAAATTGGCTAATGAGGATCAACTGAGAAACCAAAAATGTCAAAAATTCATGAAGTAACAGTAAAAGGTTAGAATTGTGTGATGAAATTCATATAAATTGATATTCATACTGAAATTTATAAGTTAGTAATTAGGTCTTCAGATAGAAGTACCGCAATTGTATGAAATCCTTGACTTGCTTGAGGCCTAGACATGATGGTATTTACCTTATAATTCCAAGGACCGTGACTACCCGTATATACCGAGGGTATAGCTGTAGCTCTACACTAGCAGTATATACGAGTAAATCTAAGACCTTGAATTATAAGCTAAAATGCTATCCAGATGATGAATTCGAATGTGGTTGATATGATTTTTAAATTCTGGTTCTGAACTGATGAGTTGATTTGGATTCTGATTGAAAAATGATGATTCCTGAAATTTGGTTGAAATGCAATAGGCCGAGCAAAACCACAATGAGGATAAACCTGTGCTAATATTCGTAAGTGGAATGATGATAGTGACTTCAGTAAACCACTATAAGATTAGTGGATTGTGCTGTCAGATTGCTACTAGTGGATTGTGCTGTCAGATTGCTACTATTAACACTTGACCCGGTGGATCAAGTGTTAATTGGATGACAAATTCAGGACTTGTTTGACTGAAATTCCCGTGGAGGAATGTTCAGAAAGAAAAAAAAATTTCGTTCTAAAGGACCATTATTGTGTTAAAAGTATGAATGTTATGATGTCATGCCACTTACACACCCAATATGAAATTGCCTTTTTCACAGATTTAGCCATCTTCAAAACAATCATTTAATAAAACCATAGTATCACTGATAATAATCCTCCAAAATATCCGGTTGAATCTTAATTTCCAATCATTCCTTCATCAGAGTATCTATGGCATCATTGGCAACCAGAATGCTCACCACCTATCCACTCATTAGGGGCCTTTTCAATAGTTAGTACCCGGCAATATAAGCACTTATAAAAATCAAGATGGAATCTCCGTTGAAGATTAGCAAGATCAACCAACAGATCCATATAAAAGAGCCATGGACTCTTCCGTTGAGGACCAGCAAGGTCAATAAACCAGATCCATGCCCGATTTCAGAAAACAACTCTTACTCCTTGTTCCAATATCTTCCACGATGCACGTGTGGGTATCTTCGGTGACCCAGAGCCCGAGCACTATATGGTCAGCACCCTCTAGGATCCTTCGCAGGTCACCTAGCGCTTCACTCATAGGCCGCTTCGTTGGTCCCTCATCCACCGTACCGGAAGCTCACCATTTAAATCGAACCGAGGCTGGTCAAGACCTCGGTCGACCTTGCTAAGCGAGACGTCCTACATTGACAACCAGAATTTAAAAATCATATCAACCACATTCGAATTCATCATCTGGATAGCATTTATAATTCAATGTCTTATATTTACTCGTATATACTGCCAGTTGAAGAGCTAGAGCTATACCCTCGGTATATACGGGTAGTCACGGTCCTTGGAATTATAAGGTAAATACCATCATGTCTAGGCCTCAAGCAAGTCAGGGATTCCATACAATTGTGGTACTTCTATCTGAAGACCCAATTACTAACTTATAAATTTCAGTCTGAATATCAATTTATATGAATTTCATCACACAATTCCAACCTTTTACTGTTACTTCATAAATTTTTGACATTTTTGGTTTCTCAGTTGATCCTCATTAGCCAATTCGCTTTGATACCAACTGTAAGATCCTTGTCCCCACCGTGCAACTGATTCGGGGTGCTAGCAGCGGAAGTAGCACATCTTGTGTGGGGTAGGGTCCCACACTCGGGGCCTCGCCCACAGATATCCGGTGACTAATTCCTCGGTTCTTCCAAAAGCACAAACTCGGAAAAAACTTCTCTTGTCCGGAAAGGATAAAATTTTACTCTAACGTAGTCAAGATCATTACTGACCAAACTGATCCAACCGCACCTATAAAGATACTCGGCCAGATCAAGGAAGAAACTTCCACTTGGATCATAGAGATCAATGCTTTTTTTCCCATCAAGAGGCACAGCCGTTGATTCCTATCCATAGAACAATTACTATCTGGCCTATCGTAATAACAGAAAGGAGTCTCATTTAACGGATCCATCAGTCCAGCCTTACCCCATCCAGTCCCATGGGTTTGCCAACCGCCGTCAGTCGAGCCTTACCCCATCCAGTCCCATGGGTTAGCCAACCGCCCAACCACTGTAGTGATAGGATCCAATTTAGAATTTGGTTAGGTTTTGTCCCCGGTACCAGGGAAAAGAGTTCCCAGGTCCCCTAGCCGGATATTCATACAAATCTAACACCAGTCATGCCACTTACACACCTAATATGAAATTGCCTTTTTCATAGATTCAGCCATCTTTAAAGCCATCATTTAATGAAACCATAGTATCACTGATCACAATCCTCCAAAATATCCGGTTGAATCTTAATTTCCAATCATTCCTTCATCAGAGTATCTATGGCATCATTGGCAACGTGAACGCTCACCTGTCCACTCAAGGGCCTTTTCAATAGTTAGTACCGGGCAATATAATCACTTATAAAAATCAAGATGGAATCTCCATTGAAGATTAGCAAGATCAACCAACAGATCCATATAAAAGAGCCATGGACTCTTCCGTTGAGGACCAGTAAGGTCAATCAACCAGATCCATGCCCGATTTCAGAAAACAACTCTTACTCCTTGTTCCAATATCTTCCACGACGCATGTGTGGGTATCTTCGGTGACCCAGAGCCCGAGCACCGTATGGTCAGCAGCCTCTAGGATCCTTCGCAGCTCACCTAGTGCTTCACTCATAGGCCGCTTCCTTGGTCCCTCATGCACCGTACCGGAAGCTCACCATTTAAATCGAACCGAGGCTGGTCAAGACCAACCTTGCTACGCGAGACGTCCGACATTGACTCTCTGCCACAGCAGTTGCAACTTTATTAGTTAGGTCTCCACGACCTTAATCACAAGACGGTCAAAATGCTTCCCCAGCATTCTTGACATAAAATAGTCATTTACAAACAGGTCACAAATACAGTTTCTATAATGAACTCTCGTCTTTCCACATTATCCCTCACCAGTCCACATTACTTATTCCACATTCCATTCATATGTGTACTCATTGTCATCTAATCACATCATTTTTCATCTCATCACCTTAGATTCATTCACATCACATATCATATATTCACATCCCAATTCACATGTCATCACATCTCATCCATTCACTCATATCGACGACACATCATTTCACATACACATTCGCATTCATTATTCTACATAGACATCCACATTCGTACATCCACATCATACATCCAATTCCACATCCGCATTTATACATACACATCCATATCCACATCCATACATCCACATCCACATTCATACATCCATATCCACATCCACATCCATACATCCATTTCCACATCCACATCCACATGCATACATCCATTTCCACATCCTTATTCATACATCCACATCCACATACATACTTTCATACATCCACATCCACATCCATACATCCACATCCACATCCACATCTACATACATTTATCCATTTTCACATCCACATCCACATGCATACATCCATTTTCACATCCTCATTCATACATCTCACATCCACATCCACATCCACATACATACTTCCATACATTCACATCTACATCCATACATCCACATCCACATCCACATCCATACATCCATACATCCATTTTCACATCCACATTCATACATCCATTTTCCACATTCCACATTCATACATCCACATCCACATTCACATTCATACATCCACATCCATATTCACATTCATTCATCCACATCTACATCCATACATCCATTTCCACATCTACATTCATACATTCCCATCCACATCCACATCGACGTCCATACATCCAGATCTATACATCCATTTTCACATCTACATTCATACATTCACATCCACATCCACATCCACATCCATACATCCAGATCTATACATGCATATTCACATTCACCTACACCTTCACATCTATTCTTTTATAACACATCCATTCTCATCCTATCACAGCCCATACACATCTTATGACATCTTATCACAACCTAAACACATCTTATCACATCCTTTTACATGTCATACTCATCTTATCACATCCTTTTACATCTCATACTCATCTTATAACATCCTATCACATCACATACTCACCTTATCACATCCATTCTTATCCGATCACATCCCCTACACATCTTATCATATCCTATCACATCATGTACTCATCTTATCACATCCATTCTTATCCGATCACATCCCCTACACATCTTATCACATCCTATCACATCACATACACATTTTATCACATCCCATCAACATGTTATTACTATTTAATAGCTTTTTTTTTCTAGATTGATACCGCTAATAGGACTTTTTCTAAACTTCAGCCACTTGCTTGGTTTTAATTAAAGATTCTTTTCTGACGACTATTTCCATATTGCTTCTCAATTCCTCAATTGAATTTTATTTCATATTCTTCTTTTGAATAAAAGAATTCATGGGATTTATAGAAATCAATTCTGCCCATATTTCTTCATTTGGTAAAAATAACCATAAATCGAATTTATACTAAAAATTCTTCTTCTTCCCATTTAATTTCTAGGATTCCAATTTCCATGGGAGTTCCTCTTTTTGCATTTAATTAATTACATTCCAATGTCTTGGGAATTCCTGTTTTCCCATCAAGTATTTCTCATATAATAAATTCATCTAAATTAAAATATACATTATTTCAATATGTTAGAAATTTCTCTTCGCCCAACAAATAAGGGAATTCCAAATGTTGTAAGAATTCGTCTTTTGACATTTAAACATTTCTCATAGATAAATAAATTTATCTAAAAATTTCATCTTTGAAGTTAAATGAATTATCCCATAACTCCAATATGATAAGAAATTCTCTTTCCTCATCCAATCATGGAATTCCAATTGTAATGGGAATTCCTCTTTTAACATTTAATTATTTCTCATAGATAAATAAATTTATCTAAAAATTTTAACATTGAAATTAAATGAATTATCTCATAATTCCAAAATGATAAGAAATTTCCTTTTCTCATCAAATCATGGAATTCCAATTGTAATGGGAATTTCTCTTTTAACATTTGAACTTATCTAAGCGAAAGATAAATTTAATTAAATATCCATTTTCCACATTCCACATTCATACATCCATATCCACATTCACATTCACATTCATACATCCACATCCATATTCACATTCATTCATCCACATCCACATCTACATCCATACATCCATTTCCACATCTACATTCATACATTCACATCCACATCCACATCGACATCCATACATCCACATCGACATCCATACATCCATACATCCAGATCTATACATCCATATTCACATTCACATTCACATTCACCTACACCTTCACATCTATTCTTTTATAACACATCCATTCTCATCCTATCACAGCCCATACACATCTTATGACATCTTATCACAACCCATACACATCTTATCACATCTTATCACATCCTTTTACATCTCATACTCATCTTATCACATCCTATCAGATCACATACTCATCTTATCACATCCATTCTTATCCGATCACATCCCCTACACATCTTATCATATCCTATCACATCACGTACTCATCTTATCACATCCATTCTTATCCGATCACATCCCCTACACATCTTATCACATCCTATCACATCACATACACATCCTATCACATCACATACACATTTTATCACATCCCATTAACATGTTATTACTATTTAATAGCTTTTTCTTTCTAGATTGATACCGATAATAGGACTTTTTCTAAACTTCAGCCACTTGCTTGGTTTTAATTAAAGATTCTTTTCTGACGACTATTTCCATATTACTTCTCAATTCCTCAATTGAATTTTATTTCATATTCTTCTTTTGAATAGAAGAATTCATGGGATTTATAGAAATCAATTCTACCCATATTTCTTCATTTGGTAAAAATAACCATAAATGGAATTTATACTGAAAATTCTTCTTCTTCCCATTTAATTTCTAGGATTCCAATTTCCATGGGAATTCCTCTTTTTGCATTTAATTAGTTACATTCCAATGTCCTGGGAATTCCTCTTTTCCCATCAAGTATTTCTCATATAGTAAATTTATCTAAATTAAAATATCCATTATTTCAATATGTTAGAAATTTCTCTTTGCCCAACAAATGAGGGAATTCCAAATGTCATAAGAATTCCTCTTTTGACATTTAAATATTTCTCATAGATAAATAAATTTATCTAAAAATTTCATCTTTGAAGTTAAATAAATTATCCCGTAATTCCAATATGATAAGAAATTCTCTTTCCTCATCCAATCATGGAATTCCAATTGTAATGGGAATTCCTCTTTTAACATTTAATTATTTCTCATAGATAAATAAATTTATCTAAAAATTTTAACATAGAAATTAAATGAATTATCTCATAATTCCAAAATGATAAGAAATTCCCTTCTCTCATCCAATCATGGAATTCCAATTGTAATGGGAATTCCTCTTTTAACATTTAAACTTATCTAAGCAAAAGAAAATTTTAATTAAATTATTCTCTTAAAATTTAAATAAAATCTCCATTAATTCCTTTGCACAAGGAATTACACTTTCCTTATTTAAATATTTGAATTCCAATATAGTGGAAATTCCTCTTTCATCATAAAAATTTATCTATACAAAAAGATAAATTTAACTAAAATCTTTCTTTAATTTTTTACATAAATTATACATAATCTTAGCCTTCCAATTCTTTTCTCTAAATCAATGGAATACATGGATTCCCAAGGTCATGGGGATTACTCTTTTAATATAAAATTTAGTAAAACCATTAAAATTAAGCATAAATAAAAATTTATGCATTTCCTTACTACCATTCATCAGTTTACTTCAATAGCATTAAAAAGACATTCCAATTAAGCTTCTCAAGCTTGAGAGGGGTTGAGAAGAGAGAAACATTAAGAAATTATGGAAAAAGATCAAAACTCACACTTTACCTTACAAAAGTTGCTTGATTCTTTGATCACGGTAGAGGCCCCCCACCAATCAATTGGTTTGGTATGTTAATGGAGCCACGAATGGAGATTGAAGAAAGAGGGAAGCTCCAATTTCTTCAATTTGGAGAGAATTTTAGAGAATAGTAAAAATTATCATTATTTTAGCATAATTCTGGTATAATAAAATTCTCCTATTTTTTTAACAAAGGGCTCAGGTTCTATTTATAGGAGAGGGAGGCTCTAACCAAGACCAACTGATTTCTAGAATTTTCCAGATTTTAGTTTGGTTGAATTTGGACCAGATTTGGACCTAGTTTGGTTCCTTTTTTATTCGGTTTGATCCAAGAGAGAGGAGAGATAAAAATATCACATTATTTTTTAGTTTAAAACTCATTCAAGCATGTGAAGTAGGTGCCTCCTTGAAGGGACTCCCTTTCCTTACACATGTGTCAAAATGGAATCATTATACCCAAAATATCTTATTTTTTTAGTAATACTCATAGTTTTTTACTAATAACCCTTGTACATAGTCAACCCTTCATCTTATGTGAGCATTTACTCATTTTTGGGTATTTTTCTTTTACAAATTAGATTTATCTCATCCCTACACGTGGATTGATCTTATTGGTCCATAGGAACCATAATCATAATCCAAAAATTTTTGAAAATCTAGACCCTTAGGCTAAGGTCCTTTATATCCATTTCCAATTAATTCCAATTGCACATTGGAAAGTTCTTTTTGAATTTCTGTTTCAGGGGAATTCATTTTAGACACTAGGAGGATTTTTATATGCAAAAATATCTCAATTTTGGACTATCTCTCTCTAGACATTTTCTCTCTCTAGATCAAAACAGGGTAAAACAGAATATTTCTTTTATTTCAGAGGGGAATGATTATAAGATCAGAAGGAGAGGTTCTTACACCTACACACCTCAAAAGCTGGAGGGAGGAATCTTACATCCTACCCCACTTAAAAAACGCGAGATGTCCTCATCTCGCAACAGCTAGAGGGCAACTCTTCCCCTTAAGATCCAATTGATTCTGGGGTCCTTATATTCTGGTCAACCCAACAGAATCCTGGGATAAAGATCCTTTATATAGAACTCATCATCAGATAACAATTCATTCAGATCATAACATTCATACTTTTAACACAATAATGGTCCATTAGACCGAAAAGAAATGTCTTTCTGAACATTCCTCCACGAGAATTTCAGTCAAACAAGTCCTGAATTTGTCATCCAATTAACTTGATCCACCGGGTCAAGTGTTAATAGTAGCAATCTGAGAGCACAATCCACTAATCTTATGGTGATTTGCTGAAGTCACTATCATCATTCCACTTACGAATATTAGCACAGGTTCATCCTCATTGAAGTTTTGCTCGGCTTATTACATTTCAACCAAATTTCAGGAATCATAATTTTTCAATCAGAATCCAAATCAACTCATCAGTTCACAACCAGAATTTAAAAATCATATCAACCACATTCGAATTCATCATCTGGATATCATTTTAGCTTATAATTTCAAGGTCTTAGATTTACTCATATATACTGCCAATAAAGAGCTGTAGTTATACCCTCGGTATATACGGGTAGTCACGGTCCTTGGAATTATAAGGTAAATACCATCATGTCTAGGCCTCAAGTAAGTCAGGGATTCCATACAATTGCGGTACTTCCATCTGAAGACCCAATTACTAACGTATGAATTTCAGTCTGAATATCAATTTGTATGAATTTCATCACACAATTCCAACGTTTTACTGTTACTTCATAAATTTTTGACATTTTTGGTTTCTCAGTTGATCCTCATTAGCCAATTCGCTCTGATACCAACTGTAAGATCCCTGTCCCCATCGCGCAACGGATTCGGGGTGCTAGCAACGGAAGTAGCACATCTTGCGTGAGGCAGGGTCCCACACTCGGGGCCTCGCCCACATGGATATCCGGACAGGTGACTCATTCCTCTGGTCTTCCAAAACCGAACCGAACTCGGAAAAAACTTCTCTTGCCCGGAAAGCACAGGCGATTCCTCCAGGATAAAATTTTACTCTAACGTAGTCAAGATCATTACTGACCAAACTAATCCGACCGCACCTATAAAGATACTCGGCCAGATCAAGGAAGAAACTTGCACTTGGATCATAGAGATCAATGCATTTTTCCCCAGCATCAAGAGGCACAGCCGTTGATTCCTATCCATAGAACAAATACTATCCGAGATTTACTTCATCTATCGTAATAACAGAAAGGATCTCATTTAACGGATCCATCAGTCCAGCCTTACCCCATCCCCAGTCCCATGGGTTAGCCAACTGCCCAACCACTGTAGTGATGGGACCCAATTTAGAATTCGGTTAGGTTTTATCCCGGGTACCAGGGAAAAGAGTTCCCAGGTCCCCTAGCCGGATATTCATGCAAATTTAACACCAGTCACGCACTTACACACCCAATATGCAATTGCCTTTTTCACAGATTCAGCCATCTTTAAAACAATCATTTAATGAAACCATAGTATCACTGATCACAATCCTCCAAAATATCCAGTTGAATCTTAATTTCCAATCATTCCTTCATCAGAGTATCTATGGCATCATTGGCAACCAGAATGCTCACCACCTGTCCACTCAAGGGCCTTTTCAATAGTTAGTACCCGGCAATATAATCACTTATAAAAATCAAGATGGAATCTCCGTTGAAGATTAGCAAGATCAATCAACAGATCCATATAAAAGAGCCATGGACTCTTCCGTTTGAGGACCAGTAAGGTCAATCAACCAGATCCATGCCCGATTTCAGAAAACAACTCTTACTCCTTGTTCCAATATCTTTCACGACGCACGTGTGGGTATCTTTGATGACCCACAGCCCGAGCACCGTATGGTCAGCACCCTCTAGGATCCTTCGCAGGTCACCTAGCGCTTCACTCATAGGCCTCTTCCTTGGTCCCTCATCCACCGTACCGTTAGCTCACCATTTAAATCGAACCGAGGCTGGTCAAGACCTCGGCCGACCTTGCTACACGAGACGTCCTACATTGACTCTCTGTCACAGCAGTTGCAACTTTATCAGTTAGGTCTCCACGACCTTAATCACAAGACGGTCAAAATGCTTCCCCAGCATTCTTGACATAAAACAGTCATTTACAAACAGGTCAGAAATACAGTTTCTATAATGAACTCTCGTCTTTCCACATTATCCCTCATCAGTCCACATTCCTTATTCCACATTCCATTCATATGTGTACTCATCAGTCCACATTACTTATTCCACATTCCATTCATATGTGTACTCATTGTCATCCAATCACATCATTTTCCATCTCATCACCTCAGATTCATTCACATCACATATCATATATTCACATCCCAATTCACATCTCATCACATCTCATCCATTCACTCATATCGACGACACATCATTTCACATACACATTCGCATTCATTATTCTGCATAGACATCCACATTCGTACATTCGTACATTCGTATTCATTATTCTACATAGACATGTGACATTCGTACATCCACATCATACATCCAATTCCACATCCGCATTCATACATACACATCCATATCCACATCCATACATCCACATCCACATTCATACATCCATATCCACTTCCACATCCATACATCCATTTCCACATGCATACATCCATTTCCACATCCACA
The DNA here is from genome assembly GCF_041138505.1 of Cibotium barometz. Classification (NCBI taxonomy): domain Eukaryota; kingdom Viridiplantae; phylum Streptophyta; class Polypodiopsida; order Cyatheales; family Cibotiaceae; genus Cibotium; species Cibotium barometz. Next base: position 21,481,992 of record NC_141071.1, on the reverse strand, counting down.
TCCACATGCATACATCCATTTCCACATCCTCATTCATACATCCACATCCACATACATACTTCTATACATCCACATCCACATCCACATCCATACATCCACTTCCATATCCACATCCACATCTACATCCATACATCCAATTTCACATCCACATCCACATGCATACATCCATTTCCACATCCTCATTCATACATCCATATCAAAATCCACATTTAATCTTTCATACATCCACATCCACATCCATACATCCACATCCGCATCCACATCCATACATCCACATCTACATCCATACATCCATTTTCACATCCACATTCATACATCCATTTTCCACATTCCACATTCCACATTCATACATCCATATCCACATTCACATTCATACATCCACATCCTTATTCACATTCATTCATCCACATCCACATCTACATCCATACATCCATTTTCACATCTACATTCATACATTCACATCCACATCCACATCCACATCCATACATCCAGATCTATACATCCATATTCACATTCACATTCACATTCACCTACACCTTCACATCTATTCTTTTATAACACATCCATTCTCATCCTATCACAGCCCATACATCTTACGACATCTTATCACAACCCATACACATCTTATCACATCCTTTTACATCTCATACTCATCTTATCACATCTTATCACATCCTTTTACATCTCATACTCATCTTATCACATCCTATCACATCACATACTCATCTTATCACATCCATTCTTATCCGATCACATCCCCTACACATCTTATCATATCCTATCGCATCACGTACTCATCTTACCACATCCATTCTTATCCAATCACATCCCCTACACATCTTATCACATCCTATCACATCCTATTACACATCTTATTACATCCAATCACATCCCCTACACATCTTATTACATCTTATCACATCTTATCACATCCTATCACATCCTATCACATCACATACACATTTTATCACATCCCATTAACATGTTATTACTATTTATTATTTTTATTTTTCTAGATTGATACCGATAATAGGACTTTTTCTAAACTTCAGCCACTTGCTTGGTTTTAATTAAAGATTCTTTTCTGACGACTATTTCCATATTGCTTCTCAATTCCTCAATTGAATTTTATTTCATGTTCTTCTTTTGAATAAAAGAATTCATGGGATTTATAGAAATCTATTCTACCCATATTTCTTCATTTGGTAAAAATAACCATAAATGGAATTTATACTAAAAATTCTTCTTCTTCCCATTTAATTTCTAGGATTCCAATTTCCATGGGAATTTCTCTTTTTGCATTTAATTAATTACATTCCAATGTCTTGGGAATTTCTCTTTTCCTATCAAGTATTTCTCATATAATAAATTCATCTAAATTAAAATATCCATTATTTCAATATGTTAGAAATTTCTCTTTGCCCAACAAATGAGGGAATTCCAAATGTCGTAAGAATTCCTCTTTTGACATTTAAATATTTCTCATAGATAAATAAATTTATCTAAAAATTTCATCTTTGAAGTTAAATGAATTATCCCATAATTCCAATATGATAAGAAATTCTCTTTTCTCATCCAATCATGGAATTCCAATTGTAATGGGAATTCCTCTTTTAACATTTAATTATTTCTCATAGATAAATAAATTTATCTAAAAATTTCAACATTGAAATTAAATGAATTATCTCATAATTCCAAAATGATAAGAAATCTAACTAAAATCTTTCTTTAATTTTTTTACACATAAATTATACATAATCTTAGCCTTCCAATTCTTTTCTCTAAATCAATGGAATACATGGATTCCCAAGGTCATGGGGATTACTCTTTTAATATAAAATTTAATTACTAGAAATTTCTCTTTTTCTTAATTCAATAATTATGCATAAACATAAAAATCAATTTCTCCATGATTACTATGAAAATCTTTCAATTAATCTAGGATGATAAATCCTAGAATATGGTAGGAAGTCCTATTTTCATACTTTAAATGAAAATGCTTTATGTGTAATTTTTATAGAATTTTCGCCATAGCTCCGCTGCTATTATTGATAAATTTCAATTTATTCTAAAAGAATGAACTTTACCATTATGGATATGATTAGAATGATCCCTAGTTGGATCATTAATCCATTATGGATTGAATCATAAATTTTCATGAAATAACTAACTTAAAAGCATAAAAAAGCCATTAATTTGACCTCCAATTAAACAAGCATAGAATTTATTCTTAGATTAGGGAAAAGCTTCATGAGAAGCTTCATTTGGATTGAGAAAAGGTCATGGGAATGACCATTCTTTGAGTCAGAGAGAGAAATTACATAAAAACCATTAAATTTAAGCATAAATGGAAATTTATGCATTTCCTTACTACCATTCATCAGTTAACTTCAATAGCATTAAAAAGACATTCCAATTAAGCTTCTCAAGCTTGAGAGGGGTTGAGAAGAGAGAAACATTGAGAAATTATGGAAAAACATCAAAACTCACACTTTACCTTACAAATTTCTTGATTCTTTGATCACGGTAGAGGCCCCCAACCAATCAATTGGTTTGGTGTGTTGATGGAACCACCAATGGAGATTGAAGAAAGAGGGAAGCTCCAATTTCTTCAATTTGGAGAGAATTTTAGAGAATAGTAAAAATTATCATTATTTCAGCATAATTCTAGTATAATAAAATTCTCCTATTTTTTTACAAAGGGCTCAGATTCTATTTATAGGAGAGGGAGGCTCTAACCAAGACCAACTGATTTCTAGAATTTTCTAGATTTCAGTCTGGTTGAATTTGGACCAGATTTGGATCTAGTTTGGTTTCATTTTTTTTGGTTTGATCCAAGAGAGAGGAGAGATAAAAATATCACATTATTTTTTAGTTTTAAACTCATTCAAGTATATGAAGTAGGCGCCTCCTTGAAGGGACTCCCCTTCCTTACACATGTGTCAAAATGGAATCATTATACCCAAAATATCTTATTTTTTTAGTAATACTCATAGTTTTTTACTTGTACATAGTCAACTCTTCATCTTATGTGAGCATTTACTCATTTTTGGGTATTTTTCTTTTACAAATTGGATTTATCTCCTCCCCACACATGGATTGATCTTATTAGCCCATAGGAACCATAATCATAATCCAAAATTTTTTGAAAATCTAGACCCTTAGGCTAAGGTCCTTTATATCCATTTCTAATTAATTCCAATTGCACATTGGAAAGTTCTTTTTGAATTTCTGTTTCAGGGAAATTCATTTTAGACACTAGGAGGATTTTTATATCCAAAAATATCTCAATTTTAGACTATCTCTCTCTAGACATTTTCTCTCTCTAGGTCAAAACAGGGTAAAACAGAATATTTCTTTTATTTCAGAGGGGAATAATTATAAGATCAGAAGGGGAGGTTCTTACACCTACACACCTCAAAAAGCTGGAGGGAGGAATCTTACATCCTACCCCACTTAAAAAACGCGAGATGTCCTCATCTCGCAACAGCTAGAGGACAACTCTTCCCCTTAAGATCCAATTGATTCTGGGGTCCTTATATTCTGGGGTCCTTATATTCTGGTCAACCCAACAGAATCCTGGGATAAAGATCCCTTATATAGAACTCATCATCGGATAACACATGCATTCTTATCCGATCACATCTCCTACACATCCTATCACATCACATACACATCCTATCACATCACATACACATTTTATCACATCCCATTAACATGTTATTACTATTTTTTTTAAGATTGATACCGATAATAGGACTTTTTCTAAACTTCAGCCACTTGCTTGGTTTAATTAAAGATTCTTTTCTGACGACTATTTCCATATTGCTTCTCAATTCCTCAATTGAATTTTATTTCATATTCTTCTTTTGAATAAAAGAATTCATGGGATTTATAGAAATCAATTCTACCCATATTTCTTCATTTGGTAAAAATAACCATAAATGGAATTTATACTAAAAATTCTTCTTCTTCCCATTTAATTTCTAGGATTCCAATTTCCATGGGAATTCCTCTTTTTGCATTTAATTAATTACATTCCAATGTCCTGGGAATTCCTCTTTTCCCATCAAGTATTTCTCATATAATAAATTCATCTAAATTAAAATATCCATTATTTCAATATGTTAGAAATCTCTCTTTGCCCAACAAATGAGGGAATTCCAAATGTTGTAAGAATTCCTCTTTTGACATTTAAATATTTCTCATAGATAAATAAATTTATCTAAAAAATTTATCTTTGAAGTTAAATGAATTATCCCATAATTCCAATATGATAAGAAATTCTCTTTCCTCATCCAATCATGGAATTCCAATTGTAATGGGAATTCCTCTTTTAACATTTAATTATTTCTCATAGATAAATAAATTTATCTAAAAATTTTAACATTGAAATTAAATGAATTATCTCATAATTCCAAAATGATAAGAAATTCTCTTTTCTCATCCAATCATGGAATTCCAATTGTAATGGAAATTTCTCTTTTAACATTTAAACTTATCTAAGCAAAAGATAAATTTAATTAAATTATTCTCTTAAAATTTAAATAAAATCTCCATTTTACACTTTCCTTATTTAAATATTTGAATTCCAATATAGTGGGAATTCCTCTTTCATCATAAAAAATTATCTATACAAAAAGATAAATTTAACTAAAATCTTTCTTTAATTTTTTTAACATAAATTATACATAATCTTAGCCTTCCAATTCTTTTCTCTAAATCAATGGAATACATGGATTCCCAAGGTCATGGGGATTACTCTTTTAATATAAAATTTAAATACTAGAAATTCCTCTTTTTCTTAATTCAATAATTATGCATGAACATAAAATTCAATTTCTCCATGATTACTATAAGAATCTTTCAATTAATCTAGGATATGGTAGGAAGTCCTCTTTTCATACTTAAAATGAAAATTCTTTATGTGTAATTTTTATAGAATTTTCGCCATAGCTCCGCTGCTATTACTGATAAATTTCAATTTATTCTAAAAGAATGAACTTTACCATTATGGATATGATTAGAATGATTTCTAATTGGATCATTAATCCATTATGGATTGAATCATAAATTTTCATGAAATAACTAACTTAAAAGCATAAAAAAGCCATTAATTTGACCTCCAATTAAACCAGCATAGAATTTATTCTTAGATTAGGGAAAAGCTTCATGAGAAGCTTCATTTGGATTGAGAAAAGGTCATGCGAATGACCATTCTTTGAGTCAGAGAGAGAAATTACATAAAAACCATTAAAATTAAGCATAAATGGAAATTTTTGCATTTCCTTACTACCATTCATCAGTTAACTTCAATAGCATTAAAAAGCCATTCCAATTAAGCTTCTCAAGCTTGAGAGGGGTTGAGAAGAGAGAAACATTAAGAAATTATGGAAAAAGATCAAAACTCACACTTTACCTTACAAATTGCTTGATTCTTTGATCACGGTAGAGGCCCCCAACCAATCAATTGCTTTAGTATGTTGATGGAGCCACCAATGGAGATTGAAGAAAGAGGGAAGCTCCAATTTCTTCAATTTGGAGAGAATTTTAGAGAATAGTAAAAATTATCATTATTTCAGCATAATTCTGGTATAATAAAACTCTCCTATTTTTTTACAAAGGGCTCAGGTTCTATTTATAGGAGAGGGAGGCTCTAACCAAGACCGACTGATTTCTAGAATTTTCCAGATTTCAGTTTGGTTGAATTTGGACCAGATTTGGACCTAGTTTGGTTCCTTTTTTATTCGGTTTGATCCAAGAGAGAGGAGAGATAAAAATATCACATTATTTTTTAGTTTAAAACTCATTCAAGCATGTGAAGTAGGCGCCTCCTTGAAGGGACTCCCCTTCCTTACACATGTGTCAAAATGGAATCATTATACCCAAAATATCTTATTTTTTTAGTAATACTCATAGTTTTTTACTTGTACATAGTCAACTCTTCATCTTATGTGAGCATTTACTCATTTTTGGGTATTTTTCTTTTACAAATTGGATTGATCTTATTGGCCCATAGGAACCATAATCATAATCCAAAAATTTCTGAAAATCTAGACCCTTAGGCTAAGGTCCTTTATATCCATTTCCAATTAATTCCAATTGCACATTGGAAAGTTCTTTTTGAATTTCTGTTTCAAGGGAATTCATTTTAGACGCTAGGAGGATTTTTATATCCAAAAATATCCCAATTTTGGACTATCTCTCTCTAGACATTTTCTCTCTCTAGGTCAAAACAGGGTAAAACAGAATATTTCTTTTATTTCAGAGAGGGGAATAATTATAAGATCAGAAGGGCAGGTTCTTACACCTGCACACCTCAAAAAGCTGGAGGGAGGAATCTTACATCCTACCCCACTTAAAAAACGCGAGATGTCCTCATCTCGCAACTAGAGGACAACTCTTCCCCTTAAGATCCAATTGATTCTGGGGTCCTTATATTCTCATCAACCCAACAGAATCCTGGGATAAAGATCCCTTATATAAAACTCATCATCGGATAACGATTCATTCAGATCATAACATTCATACTTTTAACACAATAATGGTCCATTAGACCGAAAAAAAAAATTTCTTTCTGAACATTAGACCGAAAAAATTTCTTTCTGAACATTCCTCCACGGGAATTTCAATCAAACAAGTCCTGAATTTGTCATCCAATTAACTTGATCCACCGGGTCAAGTGTTAATAGTAGCAATCTGACAGCACAATTCACTAATCTTATAGTGATTTGCGAAGTCACTATCATCATTCCACTTACGAATATTAGCACAGGTTCATCCTCATTGTGGTTTTGCTCAGCTTATTACATTTCAACCAAATTTCAGGAATCATAATTTTTCAATCAAAATCCAAATCAACTCATCAGTTCACAACCAAAATTTAAAAATCATATCAACCACATTCGAATTCATCATCTAGATAGCATTTTAGCTTATAATTTCAAGGTCTTAGATTTACTCGTATATACTGCCAGTAAAGAGCTGCAGTTATACCCTCAGTATATACAGGTAGTCACGGTCCTTGGAATTATAAGGTAAATACCATCATGTCTAGGCCTCAAGCAAGTCAGGGATTCTATACAATTGCGGTACTTCCATCTGAAGACCCAATTACTAACTTATGAATTTCAGTCTGAATATCAATTTGTATGAATTTCATCACACAACTGTTACTTCATAAATTTTTGACATTTTTGGTTTCTCAGTTGATCCTCATTAGCCAATTCACTCTGATACCAACTGTAAGATCCATGTCCCCACCGCGCAATGGATTCGGGGTGCTAGCAGCGAAAGTAGCACATATTACGCGGGGCAGGGTTCCACACTCAAGGCCTCGCCTACGAATATCCGGACAGGTGACTAATTCCTCAGTTCTTCCAAAACCGAACTCGAAAAACACTTCTCTTGCCCGGAAAGCACAGGCGATTCCTCCAGGATAAAATTTTACTCTAACGTAGTCAAGATCATTACTGACCAAACTGATCCGACCGCACCTATAAAGATACTCGGCCATATCAAGGAAGAAACTTGCACTTGGATCATAGAGATCAATGCTTTTTTCTTCATCAAGAGGCACAGCCGTTGATTCCTATCCATAGAACAATTACTATCCGAGATTTACTTCATCTATCGTAATAACAGAAAGGAGTCTCATTTAATGGATCCATCAGTCCAGCCTTACCCCTTCCAGTCCCATGGGTTAGCCAACCGCCCAACCACTCTAGTGATGGGATCCAATTTAGAATTTGGTTAGGTTTTGTCCCGGGTACCAGGGAAAAGAGTTCCCAGGTCCCCTAGCCGAATATTCATGCAAATTTAACACCAGTCACGCACTTACACACCCAATATGAAATTGCCTTTTTCACAGATTCAGCCATCTTTAAAATAATCATTTAATGAAACCATAGTATCACTGATCACAATCCTCCAAAATATCTGGTTGAATCTTAATTTCCAAAATATCTGGTTGAATCTTAATTTCCAATCATTCCTTCATCAGAGTATCTATGGCATCATTGGCAACCAGAATGCTCACCACCCGTCCACTCAGGGACCTTTTCAATAGTTAGTACCCGGCAATATAATCACTTATAAAAATCAAGATGGAATCTCCATTGAAGATTAGCAAGATCAACCAACAGATCCATATAAAAGAGCCATGGACTCTTCCGTTGAGGACTAGTAAGGTCAATCAACCAGATCCATGCCCGATTTCAGAAAACAACTCTTACTCCTTGTTCCAATATCTTCCACGACGCACGTGTGGGTATCTTCGGCGACCCAGAGCTCGAGCACCGTATGGTCAGCACCCTCTAGGATCCTTCGCAGGTCACCTAGCGCTTCACTCATAGGCCGCTTCCTTGGTCCCTCATCCACCGTACCGGCGGAAGCTCACCATTTAAATCAAGGCTGGTCAAGACCTCGACCGAGACGCGAGACGTCCTACATTGACTCTTTGTCACAGCAGTTGCAACTTTATCAGTTAGGTCTCCACGACCTTAATCACAAGACGGTCAAAATGCTTCCCCAGCATTATTGACATAAAACAGTCATTTACAAACAGGTCACAAATACAGTTTCTATAATGAACTCTCGTCTTTCCACATTATCCCTCATCAGTCCACATTACTTATTCCACATTCCATTCATATGTGTACTCATTGTCATCCAATCACATCATTTTCCATCTCATCACCTTAGATTCATTCACATCACATATCATATATTCACATCCCAATTCACGTGTCATCACATCTCATCCATTCACTTATATCGACGACACATTATTTCACATACACATTCGCATTCATTATTCTACATAGACATCCACATTCGTACATCCAATTCCACATCCGCATTCATACATACACATCCATATCCACATCCACATTCATACATCCACATATCCATATCCACATCCATACATCCACATCCACATTCATACATCCATATCCACATCCACATGCATACATCCATTTCCACATCCTCATTCATACATCCACATCCACATACATAGTACTTCCATACATCCACATCCACATCCATACATCCACATCTACATACATGCATCCATTTTCACATCCACATCCACATGCATACATCCATTTCCACATCCTCATTCATACATCCACATCCACATCCACATACATACTTTCATACATCCACATCCACATCCATACATCCACATCTACATCCATACATCCACATCTACATCCATACATCCATTTTCACATCCACATTCATACATCCATTTTTCACATTCCACATTCATACATCCATATCCACATTCACATTCATACATCCACATCCATATTCACATTCATTCATCCACATCCACATCTACATCCATACATCCATTTCCACATCTACATTCATACATTCACATCCACATCCACATCCACATCGACATCCATACATCCAGATCTATACATCCATATTCACATTCACCTACACCTTCACATCTATTCTTTTATAACACATCCATTCTCATCCTATCACAGTCCATACACATCTTATGACATCTTATCACAACCCATACACATCTTATCACATCCTTTTACATCTCATACTCATCTTATCACATCTTATCACATCCCTTTACATGTCATACTCATCTTATCACATCCTATCACATCACATACTCATCTTATCACATCCATTCTTATCCGATCACATCCCCTACACATCTTATCATATCCTATCACATCACGTACTCATCTTATCACATCCATTCTTATCCGATCACATCCCCTACACATCTTATCACATCCTATCACATCACATACACATTTTATCACATCCCATTAACATGTTATGACTATTTTATCACATCGTATGGTCAGCACCCTCTAGGATCCTTCGTAGGTCACCTAGCGCTTCGCTCATAGGCCGCTTCTTTAGTCCCTCATCCACCGTACAGGAAGCTCACCATTTAAATCGAACTGAGGCTGGTCAAGATCTCGGCCGATGACCTTGCTACGTGAGACGTCCTCCATTGACTCTTCGTCGGCTATTGCAACTTTAACAGTTAGGTCTCTTTCACGACCTCATTCACAAGACGGTCAAAATGCTTCCCTAGCGTTCTTGACATAAAACAGTCATTTAAAAACAGGTCATAAATACAGTTTCTCTCATCTTTCCACATTGTTTCACATCAATCCACATTATTTAATCCACATCCATTTCATATGTATTCTCATTCTCATCCAATCACATCATTTTCATTCATATCCATCACATTCATTCTCATCACCATCCCATCACATACATTCTATCCACATAACATCACATCACATCACATCTATCCACATCATATCTCATTCATACACATCTCATCTAATTCATCCACATCAATCCAATCGTTCACATGTACGACTATCCACATCTATCCATACATTCAAATCTATCACTTCACATCCACATATATTCATGTCACATCATATCTCTTTACATCACATCACATTCTTTCACATACACATCCACATCCATTCTTTCACATACATCCACATCCATTCTTCACATACACATTCACATCCATTCTTTCACATTCATCCACATCCATTCTTTCACATACATATCCACATCCATTCTTCACATACACATTCACATCTATTCTTTCACATACACATCCACATCCATTCTTTCATATACATATCCACATCCATTCTTCACATACATATCCACATCCATTCTTCACATACACATTCACATCCATTCTTTCACATACACATTCACATCCATTCTTTCACATACATATCCACATCCATTCTTCACATACACATTCACATCTATTCTTTCACATACACATCCACATCCATTCTTTCATATACATATCCACATCCATTCTTCACATACATATCCACATCCATTCTTCACATACACATTCACATCCATTCTTTCACATACACATTCACATCCATTCTTTCACATACATATCCACATCCATTCTTTCACATACACATTCACATCCATTCTTTCTCACATACATCCACATCCATTCTTTCACATACACATCCACATCCATTCTTCACATACACATCCATATCCATTCTTCACATACATATTCCTATCCAATTTCACATACACATCCATATCCATTCTTCACATACACATTCACATCTATTCTTTCACATACACATCCACATCCATTCTTTCACATACATATCTACATCCATTCTTCACATGCACATTCACATCCATTCTTTCACATACATATCCACATCCATTCTTCATATACACATTCACATCCATTCTTTCACATACACATTCACATCCATTCTTTCTCACATACATCCACATCCATTCTTTCACATACACATCCACATCCATTCTTCATATACACATCCATATCCATTCTTCACATACATATTCCTATCCAATTTCACATACACATCCATATCCATTCTTCACATACACATTCACATATATTTTCATCACATACACATCCACACCCATTCTTCACATACATATTCACATATATTTTCATCACATTCACATCCACACCCATTCTTCACATACGTATTCACATCCATTCTTCACATACACATTCACATCCATTCTTTCACATACATCCACATCCATTCTTTCACATACACATCCACATCCATTCTTCACATACACATCCATATTCATTCTTCACATAAATATTCACATCCAATTTCACATACACATCCATATCCATTCTTCACATACACATCCATATCCATTCTTCACATACACATTCACATATATTTTCATCACATACACATCCACACCCATTCTTCACATACATATTCACATATATTTTCATCACATACACATCCACACCAATTCTTCACATACATATTCACATCCATTCTTCACATACACATTCACATCCGTTCTTTACATACACATTCACATCCATTCTTCACATACACATCCATATCCATTTTCACATCTATCTGATTCACATGTCATCACACCTCATTCATTCACATCCCGATTCTCATCACATCTCATTTCTATGCAAGTTTTCAGTTTGATTTTCTTTAGAATACAAGGAGTATTTCTTGAATCAGTATCCCCAAAACTTCTTGATCGAAATTTTGAATTTCATACCAGAATTCCTCGAATTCTATAACCTTGATCCACATATCAATTCAAAGGGTCTTAAACTTAGTTTCAGATTTGGTGGGAGTTTTGAGTGTATTTTTTTAAACTGGTCACACCTTCTTTCCTCGAAACTGACGAAAGAGTTTGGTCTTGGTCATAGTCTGATTCAAGGTTCGAGTTGGATATGATTTTTCTTGAACTATCTTTCTCGAAAAGGTTTGATAATTCAGTTATTATTTTACTGAATTTCTTTCTTTGAATATTCACTTAACTGATTTCTAAATTAGTTTACGAATTCCAATGAGGAATAAATTAATCATTTATTTAAATATTTCGATCTCGATAGATTTCTTGAATTTTCTTTTTACTGACTGTGTGAATATAAAACGATAGAAATTTCTCTCTTAGAGTATTTAATTATTCATTTATCAAATTAGAATTTAAACATAGAATTTAAGAGAATTCTAATCTTTATGCATAAAATCAAATTTGATAGGAATAACACTTCTAAAATAAAAAGAATTTCTTTATGCATAAAAATCAATTTTTATAAGAATAACGCTTGTATAATAAAAAAATTCATTTATGCATCTTTCTATGCATAGAAATTAAATTTAATAAGAATAACACTTTTGTAATAAAAAAATTCCTTTATGCATCTTTCTATGCATAAAAATCAAATTTAATAAGAATAACTCTTTTGTAATAAAAAAATTTCCTTTATGCATCTTTCTATGCATAAAAATCAAATTTAATAAGAATAACACTTTTGTAATAAAAAATTCCTTTATGCATCTTTCTATGCATAAAAATCAAATTTAATAAGAATAACTCTTTTGTAATAAAAAATTATATTATGCATCTTTCTGTGCATAAAAATCAAATTTATTAAGAATAACTCTTTTGTAATAAAAAAATTCCTTTATGCATCTTTCTATGCATAAAAATCAAATTTAATAAGAATAACTCTTTTGTAATAAAAAAATTCCTTTATGCATCTTTCTATGCATAAAAATCAAATTTAATAAGAATAACACTTTTGTAATTAAAAAAAAATCCATTATGCATCTTTTCATGCATAGAAATCAAATTTAATAAGAATAACACTTTTGTAATAAATAAAATTTCCTTATGCATCTTTCTATGCATAGAAATCAAATTTAATAACTTTTGTAATAAAAAAATTTCATTATGCATCTTTCTATGCATAAAATTAAAATTTAATAAGAATAACACTTTTGTAATTTAAAAAAAATTCCTTTATGCATCTTTCTATGCATAGAAATCAAGTTTAATAAGAATAACACTTTTGTAATAAAAACAATTCCATTATGCATCTTTCTATGCATAGAAATCAAATGTAATAGTTAATATTAGTGATATCCATGCATATTCATAGGTGAATATGTACATGGAGTATTTAGAATATTTCTTTTAGATGCAAAAATGGTGGGAATTACTCTTTTAGAATAACATAAAAACAAACTTTCTTTTTCACAAAATTCTAGAAAATTTTGCCATAACCTCCTTTGAATGGCTGACCATTTCTCATTTTTATCTTTCTTTATTTAACCTAAATAACCCAATTTAGAATTATAGAACTCTATCTACATAATTTTCTAAATTCAAGAGAGTAAACAATAAGAAGAGTTTAATTAATCACTTAGTTAATCTTTCTAGGATTAAGAAGAGTTTAATTAATCACTTAGTTAATCTTTCTAGGATTAAGAAGGGTTGGAATGTAAAGAAGAGAAGGGGGCCTTTTCATCAAAGGCATAGCATTTGAATTTAATTCAATCATGTGCAAAAAACATAAAAATCAAGAAAACCATAGATTTTTCATTAAACAAAGTGAGAAAACTAGCTTAAATGGAGCTTGTAAGCTCTCCTTTGGCTTGAGGGATTGAGGGTTCTACTATTGTTTGAAGCAATAGTGGCCACCAATTCACTTTGGAGAGGATTTCAGACATTGGGAAGTTCTTCCAACCTTCTGTCTCCAAAGAGACACCAAGGTCCCAACCAGAATCTAGAGACGGGAAGTTTCAGGAATGAAGAAAGACCTTTCCCTTGAAGTACTTTCTCAGGAACTCTGGCTCTCTCAAGAATACAGAGGGAAGTGTAAGATTCCTCCCTCCGACTTTTGAGGTGTGCAGGTGTAAGAACCTCACCTTCTGATCTTATAATTATTCCCCTCTCTGAAACAAAAGAAAGATCCTGTTTTACCCTATTTTGGCCTAGAGAGAGAAAATGTCTAGAAGGAGGTAATTCAAAATTGAGATATTTTTGGATATAAAAATCCTTCTAGTGTCTAAAATGGTTTCCCCTGAAGCAAAAATTCAAAAAGAACTTTTCAATGTGCAATTGGAATTAATTAAAAATAGGTATAAAGGACCTTAGCCTAAGGGTCCAGATTTTCAAAAAAAATTAAATTATGCTCTAATTAAGGTTCCTATGGACCAAAAAGATTAATCCAAATGTAGGGAGGAGATAAATTGAAGAATAAAAGAAAATCCCCTAAAAATGAGTAAATGCTCACATAAGATGAAGAGTTGACTAAGGACAAGGTTTATTAGTTAAAAAAGAAGAGATGTTTAGAGAAAATGATGCATTTTTGACACCTCAGTGGTGTGGGGATCTCCCCTCATGAAGGAGGCGCCTATTTCACATGTGTGGAGGAGTTTTAAACTCATAAATAATGAGATATTTTCATCTCTCCTCTCTCTTGTTTCAACTAGATCCAAAAAGTAAGCTAAACTGTAAAAAACGGTCAAAAATTTGACCAAGCTGATCTGGAAAATTCTAGAATCAGTTTGCTTGGTTAGAGACTCATTTTTTTCTATAAATAGAAGCCTCCCTATTTGTAAAAGGTTAATAGTGTTTATGCACTGTTACTCTACTCCTACCCAGAGCCAATTACATTGAATTCACTTTATAATTCAATTGTTTTTGACTAAATCCTCTCCAAAGAAATTGGTGGCCACTCTTGATCCAAATAAAAGTAGAGCCCTCAATCCCTCAAGCCAAAGGAAAGCTTACAAAACTCCATGTAAGCTAAAATTTCTACTTTTTAATTTCGAAACTATGGTTTTTTGATTTCCTTATTTTTTTTATAGTTGATTAAAGTGAATCCTGATGTTATACCTTGATGAAAAGGCTACCTCCTTCTCTTCCTTAAGCCTCCCCCCCTTTAAAGGACATGACTAAGGGAGATGAAGTTATGTATCAAACCAACCTTAAAAGTCTTTCTATATGATTATTTCCACACATAGCCCACATAGCTTTGTAGTTACATCCAAGAATTGGGCCTCTAACAAGATGATAATAAATTTTCATGCAATAAATAAACCCATGAAAATTTTTAGCCCACATAGCTTTGTAGTTAATGTCCAAGAATTGGGCCTCTAAAAAGATGGAAGACATTTCTTGCAATTTACCTCATACTTAGTGGGGAGAAGGATAAGGAAGAGAAGGGTATCGAAGCAAGAAAATCTACAAAATAAATCTTATATTCACCCTATGCAACATCACCACCTAAGGTTTGATATCACTAGTTAGGCTATCATCATACACCTTAGTGGGGAGAAGGATAAGGAAGAGAAGGGTATCGAAGCAAGAAAATCTACAAAATAAATCTTATATTCACCCTATGCAACATCACCACCTAAGGTTTGATATCACTAGTTAGGCTATCATCATACACAATACCTAACACATGGTCATGAAGGTCTTAAATTCCCAAACAGTTTTTTTTGTGTAACTAAGACTTTTTTAATACCCTAGAGATTTCATATGAATTAATAGTAATTTAGTTTAAACACAAGTTTTTTCATGAATTATGCTAATGTAAAAGCTTTGCAATAATGAAAAAGTAATACTAGAAAAGTAACTAAGAATGGAAATTCTCTTTTACGTTTTCAAGCTCTTCAAGTAACTAAGAATGGAAATTCTCTTTTACGTTTTCAAGCTCTTCAAGTAACTACACCTGGCTTTGGATAATCCTCAAAGAATATTGAAGGCTATAAATAACCTACCTCATCATTAACATCTTTTATTGAAGGCTATAAATAACCTACCTCATCATTAACATCTTTTATTGAAGGCTATAAATAACCTACCTCATTATTAACATCTTTTATTGGGGGCACTTCTTTGGATTTTGGAAAGCATTTCTTAGAAAGCAAAATGATGTTTTGGTGAACTCTCTCTCTCTCTCTCTCTCTCTCTCTCTCTCTCTCTCTCTCTCTCTCTCTCTCTCACACACACACACACACACACGAGCCTGCTTACCTTTATCCCTCAGGATATTTAGAGGACATTGAGGGAAATCTTTTCTAACATCATCTCTTGTACTATTGTCACTCACTGACATGTACATGGTTGATAGACCTGCCATCTCTGCTTGCAGTTTTTTGTTTTCAAAATTGCTACTATCACTCAACTCTACTGTCGGTATAGAGAAACTCTCTGTTTTCAAATCCAAATCAACAACATACTCTCTAGACAAGGAGAGCAAAAAAAAACATATTTTTTAGCACATCTATCTAACCTGTTAATGCCTCTGCCCTTTCGATACCACATTGAATTATTGCATTGAAGCTCTTGAAGCAATACGCTGAATTATTCACTTACCCTAGCTCTGTGTCGGACTAGATACCACACCAAACACGTCGTCAGATACAAGAATGTAACAAGGTGTGGTGAGATTTTTTCTAGGTAGGTAAATAAATACATGTATTTATTTATTATTGAACAAGTTGAGCTTAATACTTTAAGGTGTGCCTGATAATGGCACCGACTCACGTGGTGGCTAGCTTCTTGTCTTGTAGTAAATAAAATAAATACTAGTAATTTAACTTTAATAACTTTTCTAGGAAAGCTTTCACATGTAGCTGCCAACTCACACCACATTTATTTAATCACAACTCGTGTAATTGCTAAAGCCTGAAGGTGCTTTGCATACCACCACTACACCCACTCTAAAGACTTCCACCCAGTCACTCCTCTCCTCTCCCTCGCAGTCCCCCCCCTCTCTATCTCTCGCTCTCTCTCCTAGTATAGACAATATTTTGCTCTACTCTCTATGACTTATGCGTTGAAGGTGGCCTTGTGTTCTTCTTGTTGTTGCTCACTAGTGTGTTGCTAACTATATCTCATACGTCGGGGCAAAGGGGAGACCATCACAGCGCGCGCTGAGATAAAAACTTGTTCTTCGCAAGCTATTGCACTAACAAGTGGCCATGCAGATATTAACACTAATGAAGGTGAGTTTAACCCTAATGAAGCTAATAATCTTGATATCATTGAGGCCATTGAATGTGATCATGGGTTCCACCCAAAGACACTACACACAATATCAGACTATGGCTAGGCACCTACGACACTGTAGAGGAGGCCACCCATGCTTATAATGAAGACACTACACACAATATCAGACTATGGCTAGGCACCTACGACACTGTAGAGGAGGCCACCCATGCTTATAATGAAGCTGCTTGCTTGCTTAGAGGCACTAATACCCACACTGATTTCATCCCTTCCCATGATCACGTTGCTGTTGGAAATACACGAACACGAAGAGATAAGAGAGAGAAGAAGGAAGAGAGTTACACCATATACGCTCCCAAAAGACTAGTTCATATTGATTATGAGTTTGTATATAGAGGTGAGATCTAGGTCAAGTTAGGGTGTGATATATATAGCTCCAACACCCCCACTCAAACAAAGGTCTCTAGCTGCGAGTTAAAAAGCCCTTGGGGAGTACAAGGGAAAAACCCGAGCCCCTATACATAGATATTATATATAAAATATCAATGTGCGTAATGTGAAAGAGTATCTACAAGGATACAAAATATACATTTTGTGCAAGTTAAATTATTCAGGGTGTGAGTGTGAAAAATATTAATCTCCAAAGCATGAAGTTGCAACAACTCCAAGTTCTCCACGTAATGATGTGAATCAAGCTTCATTCAGTCCTTTGGTGAATATATCTGCAACAATCATCTGATATGTGGGACAATGCTCAATCATTATTGATCCTTTCTTCACTTCATGTCAAACATAATGATAATGAATAGCAATATGCTTGGATTTGGTATGTAGTCTTTGGATACCAGAAAGCCCAAGTATTCAACATGGTCGGCAGAGAAAGTGCATTTGCTCTTTTTTGCAAAGAGTTAATTGAATAGTAAAAACTCAGAAAAGGCATTTACGTATTGTATTTTCATTCCTTAAGCTTCATTAATGAGAACTAATTCGAAACTTCCATTTACTTATTGGATCCTCGATCCTCCCAGGGATTCCAGATTTCCTTTTCTGAATAAGAATCATCCAAGTTTTCTCGATGGATATTTTCACATTCTTTCTCAAATTTCTCAAATAAGATATATTCAATATTCTTCTTTTAAATAAAAGATTCATGGGATTTACAAAAATTACTTCTACCCATATTTCTTAATAAAAATGATAATACTCAAAAATACTCATAATTTGAATTATGCCCAAAAATTCCTCTTTTAACATTTAATTGTTTGGATCTCGAATATCATGGGAATTCCTCTTTTTGCATAAAAATAAATTTATCAAAAATTACTCTTTTCTCATAATCAAATAATTATGCATATATACTAAAAATTTATTTTCCTTGAATATGATGAAAATCATTCTTTTTGCATAAGGTGTCTAATCCTAAGAAAAGGGTAGGAAGTCCCCTTTTAGCATTATGCATAAAAATAAGATATGTATTATTTTCTAAAAATTTAACCATAGCTTCACTGCTGCTGTTACTGATAATTCTCAATTTTTCCTAAAAGAATAAAAACTTGTAATGAAAATATGATAGTAGTTCTTCTTTTATGCTTAAAATCAAACTATGTATTCAAATCATAATTTTAACCATAACTATAAACATAATTATGATTATTCCACTAGATTAAGTTAATTTAGACATTCCTCTTTTTCCAATTTACTAGGATAATCCTTTTTTCATTTAGAATAAATTAAAGTAATCTTTATTTACTCATAAATAATCTAAAAAGGATTAACTATTATTTTCACTAATCTAAAATCATGAAAATATCAATTCTTATCCTCTAGCTTATTGAGCCTAGAGTTTAGATTTGAATTAAGAGACTATCATTGTTGAGAAGCATCCTTTTCCAAGAGATTTAGCCATAAAGATGACTACTCTTTTAGAGAGAGAGATTTACTTAAAGAAAGCATTACAAATAAGCATAAAGATTAACTTAATGCTAATTAAACATTAAGAAACTTAGGGAAAGCTTGATTTGAATAAAAACTAGCATTTTGAAAGCTTCTCAAGCTTAAGAGGGGTTGAGAAGAAGAAAGTTATTGAGATAATTTGAAAAAACCATATAAATCAAATTTACCTCCAAGTTTGGCTTGATTCTTTATTTAGTAGTGAAGCCCCCAACCAATCAATTGGTCCACCAAGAGGAGAAGAGCAACTTCAAGAGTTGTTGGAGAGAGAGAGAAGCTCCAAGCTCCCAAGAGAGAGGAAAATTTAAGGGATAATAGAAATATGATTATTTTAAGATAATACTGGCATGGTATAGCTCCAATATGAAAATGCAAAGGAATGAGGGTCTATTTATAGGTGAGGGAGGCCACTAACCACAACCAACTAGGTTCTAGAATTTTCTAGGTTTAGTTTGACTCAATTTGGATAAGATTTGGACCAGTTTGGCTCCCTTTTTGATCTAGTTTGATCCAGGAGAGAGGAGAGATAAAAATATCACATATTTTTTAATTAAAAAACCTAACCACACATGTGAAAAAGGCACCTACCTCAAGAGTCCCCCACTCCTTATTACCAAGGTGTCAAAAATGCATCATTTCTCTAAAATATCTCATTTTTTTACTAATATCTCTTAATTTTTAACTAATAAACCTTCTACTTAGTCAACTCTTCATCTTATGTGAGCATTTACTCATTTTTGGGTATTTTCTTTTATTCTTTGGATTTATCTCATCCCAACACTTGTATTAATCCAATTGGCCCATTGGAACCTTAATTGGACCATAATCCAAATTTTTTTGAAAATCTGGACCCTTAGGCTAAGGTCCCTTATACCATTTTAAATTAATTCCTAATGCAGATTGGAAAGTTTATTTTGAACTTCTCTTTTAGGGGAATCCATTTTAGACATTAGGAGGATTTTTGTATCCAAAGATATCTCAATTTTGAATTATCTCTCTCTAGATATTTTCTCTCTCTAGGCCAAAACAGGGTAAAACAAGATCTTTCTTCTATTTCAGAGAGCGAAATAATTACAAGAATAGAAGGGGAGGGTCTTACACCTTTACACCTCAAAAACTGGAGGAAGGAATCTTACAAATCCCATTCTTATGTTTTAAGATTTTATCTTGGCTCAATTGAAATTTTTATGGCCTACATGTTAATAAGTGAAAGTGTTATACATGGCTTATGACATGCATGTCTTAAGTTTTTAGTGCAGCTTGTATTTTTTGTCAAATTTTATGCATCATGTCAAATGATTTAAGAGAATTTATTCATGTTATAATTCCCATGAATCACCACTATAGTGTTTAAGTTTATAATATTAATATTTCCTCATAATTTGTTTATATTTTATTCAAAAAAATATTATATGGGATCCACTTAGCTATCATTTAAAGCCATATTTGTAAACACACGCGCTCGCACAAAAAGAGAGAGAGAGAGAGAGAGAGAGAGAGAGAGAGAGAGAGAGAGAGAGAGAGAGAGAGAGAGAGAGAGAGAGAGAGATTGCCAAATGGAAACACCTTGTTGTTCTACATGAATTAGTCATCATGGAAAACAACACATGGGAAATCACACCACGATTGTCCTAATTTTTGGGTGAAAATCTTTGCATCTACACATTTTATGATGCACAAATTTATCTACAATCTCGTATCTAGTGTGGGAGATTCTTTGTAATGATTTTAAGTTCTAAACTCTATTTAGAATGTAAACTTAAGTGTCCAATGCTTATACTTGGTGGCTGCACAAATTTATCTACAATCTCGTATCTAGTGTGGGAGCTTCTTTGTAATGCTTTTGAGTTCTAAACTCTATTTAGAACGTAAACTTAAGTGTCCAATGCTTATACTTGGTGAAGCCAAAAGATTATGCTATAAACCCCATTCTTATGTTTTAAGATTTTATCTTTGCTCAATTGAATTTTTTATGGCCTATATGTTAAGAAATAAAATCTTTATACATGGCTTATGACATGCATGTTGAGAGAGAGAGAGAGAGAGAGAGAGAGAGAGAGAGAGAGAGAGAGAGCTTGCCAAATTAAGACACCTTATCAGTGTATATAAATTAGTCATCATGATAAGACATTGGAAATCATGCTAAGAAAGCCCACAATTGTCTACATTTTTTGGTGAAAAGCTTTACATCAGCACATTTTATGATGCACTAATTTAGCTACAATCTCATAACTAGTGTGGGAGCTTCATTGTAATCCTTTTAAGTTTTAGACTCTCTTTAGAACATAAAATTAAGTGTCCAATCTAGTATGCTTATACTTGGTGGAGCCAAAAGATTGTGATAGAAACCCTATTCTTATGTTTTGAGATTTTATCTTTGCTCAATTGAATTTTTTTACGGCCTACATGTTAACAAGTGAAAGCTTTATACATGGCTTATGACATGCACGTCCTGAGAGAGAGAGAGAGAGAGAGAGAGAGAGAGAGAGAGAGAGAGAGAGAGAGAGAGAGATTGCCAAATTAAAACACCTCATTGTTGTACATGAATTAATGATCATGGATAACACACTGGAAAATCATGCCAAGCAAGGCAAGAATTGTCTACATTTTCGGGTGAAAAGCTTGCATTGGCACATTTTATGATGCACAAATTTAGCTACAATCTCATAACTGGTGTGGGATCTT